>NW_025745763.1:220000-270286 GCF_021184085.1 Oncorhynchus gorbuscha | reverse complement strand
TTTAGTTGTCTTGATAGATGTGGAGGGTCATCTCCTTTAGTTGTCTTGATAGATGTGGAGGGAGGGTCAACTCCTTTAGTTGTCTTGATAGATGTGGAGGGTCAACTCCCTTAGTTGTCTTGATAGATGTGGAGGGTCAACTCCCTTAGTTGTCTTGAGAGATTTTGGTTTTCTTCCTCTCTAAGTTTGGTGTGGGTTTTTCTTTTGTTGGCCTCTAAGTGGGCAAATTTAGTGTATCTTTTAGGTTCCAGTTGTTGTTTCTAGTGGACAGCCCCTTGAGTGTCTTTCACAACCCCTCCTAAAACCCCACCTGATTCGTTTTGGTTGTTGTCATTGGCTCTTTGTTAGTTCCCACTTCTGTTTGAGGGACAATTTTAGCTTTTCTCATTGGGGAACGTAACAGGTTGGACTGACATTATAGTCTGGTGCTTGAGGATCCATAGTGTTCCCAAGCTATCAATCAGTCTGTTACCCCTCTCTCCTGCTACCCCTCTCTCTCCTGCCACCCCTCTCTCTCCTGCCACCCCTCTCTCTCCTGCTACCCCTCTCTCTCCTGCTACCCCTCTCTCTCCTGCTACCCCTCTCTCTCCTGCTACCCCTCTCTCTCCTGCTACCCCTCTCTCTCCTGCTACCCCTCTCTCTCCCCTCCTGCTGATACCCCTCTCTCTCTGATACCCCTCTCTCCCCTGCTACCCCTCTCTCTCCTGATACCCCTCTCTCTCCTGATACCCCTCTCTCTCCTGATACCCCTCTCTCTCCTGATACCCCTCTCTCTCCCGGCCACCCCTCTCTCCGGCCACCCCTCTCTCTCCGGCCACCCCTCTCTCTCCTGCCACCCCTCTCTCTCCTGCCACCCCTCTCTCTCCTGCCACCCCTCTCTCTCCTGCCACCCCTCTCTCTAGTCATCAGTGTTGTTGGTCCAGTTAACAGTGTCTGTCCTACAGCAATGTTCCAACTGTCTGGCTTTAAATCATTAGCTAGATGGCATAACCCTGCAGGTCTGTTAGGAACTCTGTTACATAACTGTAGAGGCAGAACCCTACAGCCCTGTTGGTGTTAAAATCCTTCTAACCCAACACAGAGGGTGTTACTGTCTGTCTGACTGGGACCCTCCAGGTCTGTAGGGGATTCTGTTACGTAACAGTACTGTAGAGACGGTCTGTTTAAAACACACGCCACTTTAAGACTATAGGAATGTCCCTCCAGTGTTAAAGCATGACTAATGAGCCATTCCCAGAAAACACTATATTTGTCATGAATGAAACGTTTTATTCAAGAAAGAGGGACTATTCAGTAAGGACAGATCATTGTCTTCCTGGGGGGTGGGCCGGATGGGGACATGGAAGATTGGCTGGATGGGGACAGAGAGAAGGTGAGTTGGTAGAGCATGGCGCTTGTAACGCCAGGGTAGTGGGTTCGATCCCCGGGACCACCCATACGTAGAATGTATGCACATGACTGTAAGTCCTGGGGTCTGCTAAATGGCATATATTATTATATATTATCATATTGGTTGCTCCTCCCTTTAGCCCTCAGAACAGCCTCAATTCATTGGGGGACTCATGGACAGAGATGCTGGCCCATGTTGATGGGGACTGGATGGGGTGGTGGACCGGATACACACAGGAAACTGTTGAGCATGAAAAAACCCAGCAGTGTTGCAGTTCTGGACACAAACCGGTTGGGGACGCCTGGAACCTACTACCATACCCTGTTCAAAGGCACTTAATTCTCATGTCTTGTCCGTTCACCCTCTGCCATTTAGCAGACACTTCTATCCAAAGCGACTTTAAGTAGTGCAGACCTATCTTTTGGTCTGGGTGGCCCCAGGAGTCAAACCCTCAGCCCTGGAACATCATGCTCTACCAACTGGACCACACAGGACCACATACTGGGAACTAGAGAAGCTGGGGAGCAACATGCTCTACCAACTGGACCACACAGGACCACATACTGGGAACTAGAGAGCTGGGGAGCATCATGCTCTCCAACTGGACCACACAGGACCACATACTGGGAACTAGAGAAGCTGGGGAGCATCATGCTCTACCAACTGGACCACACAGGACCACATACTGGGAACTAGAGAGCTGGGGGAACATCATGCTCTACCAACTGGACCACACAGGACCACATACTGGGAACTAGAGAAGCTGGGGGACATCATGCTCTACCAACTGGACCACACAGGACCACATACTGGGAACTAGAGAAGCTGGGGGAACATCATGCTCTACCAACTGGACCACACAGGACCACATACTGGGAACTAGAGAAGCTGGGGGAGCAACATGCTCTACCAACTGGACCACACAGGACCACATACTGGGAACTAGAGAAGCTGGGGGAGCAACATGCTCTACCAACTGGACCACACAGGACCACATACTGGGAACTAGAGAAGCTGGGGAGCAACATGCTCTCCAACTGGACCACACAGGACCACATACTGGGAACTAGAGAAGCTGGGGAGCATCATGCTCTACCAACTGGACCACACAGGACCACATACTGGGAACTAGAGAAGCTGGGGGAACAACATGCTCTACCAACTGGACCACACAGGACCACATACTGGGAACTAGAGAAGCTGGGGGAGCATCATGCTCTACCAACTGGACCACACAGGACCACATACTGGGAACTAGAGAAGCTGGGGAACATCATGCTCTACCAACTGGACCACACAGGACCACATACTGGGAACTAGAGAAGCTGGGGAGCATCATGCTCTACCAACTGGACCACACAGGACCACATACTGGGAACTAGAGAAGCTGGGGGAGCAACATGCTCTACCAACTGGACCACACAGGACCACATACTGGGAACTAGAGAAGCTGGGGGAGCAACATGCTCTACCAACTGGACCACACAGGACCACATACTGGGAACTAGAGAAGCTGGGGGAGCAACATGCTCTACCAACTGGACCACACAGGACCACATACTGGGAACTAGAGAAGCTGGGGGAGCAACATGCTCTACCAACTGGACCACACAGGACCACATACTGGGAACTAGAGAAGCTGGGGAGCATCATGCTCTACCAACTGGACCACACAGGACCACATACTGGGAACTAGAGAAGCTGGGGAACAACATGCTCTACCAACTGGACCACACAGGACCACATACTGGGAACTAGAGAAGCTGGGGGAGCATCATGCTCTACCAACTGGACCACACAGGACCACATACTGGGAACTAGAGAAGCTGGGGGAACATCATGCTCTACCAACTGGACCACACAGGACCACATACTGGGAACTAGAGAAGCTGGGGGAGCATCATGCTCTACCAACTGGACCACACAGGACCACATACTGGGAACTAGAGAAGCTGGGGGAACAACATGCTCTACCAACTGGACCACACAGGACCACATACTGGGAACTAGAGAAGCTGGGGGAGCATCATGCTCTACCAACTGGACCACACAGGACCACATACTGGGAACTAGAGAAGCTGGGGGAACATCATGCTCTACCAACTGGACCACACAGGACCACATACTGGGAACTAGAGAAGCTGGGGAGCATCATGCTCTACCAACTGGACCACACAGGACCACATACTGGGAACTAGAGAAGCTGGGGGAGCAACATGCTCTACCAACTGGACCACACAGGACCACATACTGGGAACTAGAGAAGCTGGGGGAGCAACATGCTCTACCAACTGGACCACACAGGACCACATACTGGGAACTAGAGAAGCTGGGGGAGCATCATGCTCTACCAACTGGACCACATACTGGGAACTAGAGAAGCTGGGGGAGCAACATGCTCTACCAACTGGACCACACAGGACCACATACTGGGAACTAGAGAAGCTGGGGGAGCAACATGCTCTACCAACTGGACCACACAGGACCACATACTGGGAACTAGAGAAGCTGGGGGAGCAACATGCTCTACCAACTGGACCACACAGGACCACATACTGGGAACTAGAGAAGCTGGGGAGCATCATGCTCTACCAACTGGACCACACAGGACCACATACTGGGAACTAGAGAAGCTGGGGGAGCAACATGCTCTACCAACTGGACCACACAGGACCACATACTGGGAACTAGAGAAGCTGGGGGAGCATCATGCTCTACCAACTGGACCACACAGGACCACATACTGGGAACTAGAGAAGCTGGGGGAGCAACATGCTCTACCAACTGGACCACACAGGACCACATACTGGGAACTAGAGAAGCTGGGGGAGCATCATGCTCTACCAACTGGACCACACAGGACCACATACTGGGAACTAGAGAAGCTGGGGGAGCAACATGCTCTACCAACTGGACCACACAGGACCACATACTGGGAACTAGAGAAGCTGGGGGAGCAACATGCTCTACCAACTGGACCACACAGGACCACATACTGGGAACTAGAGAAGCTGGGGGAACAACATGCTCTACCAACTGGACCACACAGGACCACATACTGGGAACTAGAGAAGCTGGGGGAGCAACATGCTCTACCAACTGGACCACACAGGACCACATACTGGGAACTAGAGAAGCTGGGGAGCATCATGCTCTACCAACTGGACCACACAGGACCACATACTGGGAACTAGAGAAGCTGGGGGAGCAACATGCTCTACCAACTGGACCACACAGGACCACATACTGGGAACTAGAGAAGCTGGGGGAGCATCATGCTCTACCAACTGGACCACACAGGACCACATACTGGGAACTAGAGAAGCTGGGGGAACATCATGCTCTACCAACTGGACCACACAGGACCACATACTGGGAACTAGAGAAGCTGGGGGAGCATCATGCTCTACCAACTGGACCACACAGGACCACATACTGGGAACTAGAGAAGCTGGGGGAGCAACATGCTCTACCAACTGGACCACACAGGACCACATACTGGGAACTAGAGAAGCTGGGGGAGCATCATGCTCTACCAACTGGACCACACAGGACCACATACTGGGAACTAGAGAAGCTGGGGGAGCAACATGCTCTACCAACTGGACCACACAGGACCACATACTGGGAACTAGAGAAGCTGGGGGAGCAACATGCTCTACCAACTGGACCACACAGGACCACATACTGGGAACTAGAGAAGCTGGGGGAGCATCATGCTCTACCAACTGGACCACACAGGACCACATACTGGGAACTAGAGAAGCTGGGGGAGCAACATGCTCTACCAACTGGACCACACAGGACCACATACTGGGAACTAGAGAAGCTGGGGGAGCAACATGCTCTACCAACTGGACCACACAGGACCACATACTGGGAACTAGAGAAGCTGGGGGAGCAACATGCTCTACCAACTGGACCACACAGGACCACATACTGGGAACTAGAGAAGCTGGGGGAGCAACATGCTCTACCAACTGGACCACACAGGACCACATACTGGGAACTAGAGAAGCTGGGGGAGCAACATGCTCTACCAACTGGACCACACAGGACCACATACTGGGAACTAGAGAAGCTGGGGGAGCAACATGCTCTACCAACTGGACCACACAGGACCACATACTGGGAACTAGAGAAGCTGGGGGAGCAACATGCTCTACCAACTGGACCACACAGGACCACATACTGGGAACTAGAGAAGCTGGGGGAGCAACATGCTCTACCAACTGGACCACACAGGACCACATACTGGGAACTAGAGAAGCTGGGGGAACAACATGCTCTACCAACTGGACCACACAGGACTACATACTGGGAACTAGAGAAGCTGGGGGAACAACATGCTCTACCAACTGGACCACACAGGACCACATACTGGGAACTAGAGAAGCTGGGGGAGCAACATGCTCTACCAACT
Source organism: Oncorhynchus gorbuscha (assembly GCF_021184085.1). Lineage (NCBI taxonomy): Eukaryota > Metazoa > Chordata > Actinopteri > Salmoniformes > Salmonidae > Oncorhynchus > Oncorhynchus gorbuscha. Next base: position 264,473 of record NW_025745763.1, on the reverse strand, counting down.
GGACCACACAGGACCACATACTGGGAACTAGAGAAGCTGGGAGAGCATCATGCTCTACCAACTGGACCACACAGGATCACATACTGGGAACTAGAGAAGCTGGGGGAACAACATGCTCTACCAACTGGACCACACAGGACCACATACTGGGAACTAGAGAAGCTGGGGGAGCAACATGCTCTACCAACTGGACCACACAGGACCACATACTGGGAACTAGAGAAGCTGGGGGAGCAACATGCTCTACCAACTGGACCACACAGGACCACATACTGGGAACTAGAGAAGCTGGGGGAACAACATGCTCTACCAACTGAGCCACACAGGACCACATACTGGGAACTAGAGAAGCTGGGGGAGCAACATGCTCTACCAACTGGACCACACAGGACCACATACTGGGAACTAGAGAAGCTGGGGGAGCAACATGCTCTACCAACTGAGCCACACAGGACCACATACTGGGAACTAGAGAAGCTGGGGGAGCAACATGCTCTACCAACTGGACCACACAGGACCACATACTGGGAACTAGAGAAGCTGGGGGAACATCATGCTCTACCAACTGGACCACACAGGACCACATACTGGGAACTAGAGAAGCTGGGGGAGCAACATGCTCTACCAACTGGTCCACACAGGACCACATACTGGGAACTAGAGAAGCTGGGGGAACAACATGCTCTACCAACTGAGCCACACAGGACCACATACTGGGAACTAGAGAAGCTGGGGGAGCATCATGCTCTACCAACTGGACCACACAGGACCACATACTGGGAACTAGAGAAGCTGGGGGAGCAACATGCTCTACCAACTGGACCACACAGGACCACATACTGGGAACTAGAGAAGCTGGGGGAGGAACATGCTCTACCAACTGAGCCACACAGGACCACATACTGGGAACTAGAGAAGCTGGGGGAGCAACATGCTCTACCAACTGGACCACACAGGACCACATACTGGGAACTAGAGAAGCTGGGGGAACATCATGCTCTACCAACTGGACCACACAGGACCACATACTGGGAACTAGAGAAGCTGGGGAGCATCATGCTCTACCAACTGGACCACACAGGACCACATACTGGGAACTAGAGAAGCTGGGGAGCATCATGCTCTACCAACTGGACCACACAGGACCACATACTGGGAACTAGAGAAGCTGGGGGAGCAACATGCTCTACCAACTGGACCACACAGGACCACATACTGGGAACTAGAGAAGCTGGGGGAGCAACATGCTCTACCAACTGAGCCACACAGGACCACATACTGGGAACTAGAGAAGCTGGGGGAGCAACATGCTCTACCAACTGGGCCACACAGGACCACATACTGGGAACTAGAGAAGCTGGGAGAGCATCATGCTCTACCAACTGGACCACACAGGACCACATACTGGGAACTAGAGAAGCTGGGGGAGCATCATGCTCTACCAACTGGACCACACAGGACCACATACTGGGAACTAGAGAAGCTGGGGGAGCAACATGCTCTACCAACTGGACTACACAGGACCACATACTGGGAACTAGAGACGCTGGGGGAGCATCATGCTCTACCAACTGGACCACACAGGACCACATACTGTGGTTCTGCTTAAACATACTGGGGAACTAGAGAAGCTGGGGGCTTTATCAGGGGGGGAATGATATCAGGCGTGGACCACGTATTCTGGCAAAGGGGCTCACTCGGAAATTGGCTGCGTGTGTGTGTGTGTGAGGGAGGGAGGGGTGGGAATGGGCTGACCCTTGTTTTTTTTGCAGATTTGAGCCCTGTTCCCCAGAGATACTAGTGGAAATCAGTCCAACTTCCTCTGGTACTGTCACGCACTCATCTAGAGGAAATACAGTGATCTCCAACAGTATTGAGACAGGGACCCATTTTGGTTGTTTTGGCTCTGTACGCCAGCACTATGGATTGGAAATGATACAGTGACTATGAGGTTAAAGTGCAGACTGTCAGATTTAATTTGAGGGTATTTCATCCACATAAGGGGAGCTGTTTTAGAAATGACAAAGTATGAGGACAAATTCACTTGTGTATTAAAGTAGTCAAACGTTTAGTATTCAGTCCTATATTCCTAGCACGCAATGATTACATCAAGCTTGTGACTTTACAAACTTGTTGGATGCATTTGCTGTTTGCTTTTGTTGTATTCGGGGCGGCAGGGAAGCCTAGTGGTTAGAGCGTGGTTAGATATGTTTCTAAGCACTTCTACGTTAATGTGGATGTTACCATGGCTACGGATAATCCTGAATGAATCGTGAATAATTATGAGTGAGAAAGACACAAAGATCATACCTACAAGACATGCTAACCTAGCAACATTACAATAATAGGGGAGGTTAGGATGTTATATCATACCTCCAAGACATGCTAACCTAGCAACATTACAATAACAGGGGAGGTTAGCATGTTATATCATACCCCCAAGACATGCTAATCTCTCACCATTACAGTAACAGGGGAGGTTAGCATTTTATATCATACCTCCAAGACATGCTAACCTCTCACCATTACAGTAACAGGGGAGGTTAGCATATTATATCATACCCCCAAGACATGCTAACCTTTCACCATTACAATAACAGGGGAGGTTAGCATATCATACCTCCAAGACATGCTAACCTCTCACCATTGCAGTAACAGGGGAGGTTAGCATTATTAGGGTGTCTAACTTTCTGATTCATCTTTATTTACCATTAATTTCTATTGGACACAAAATAATCTGAAACGCAACAAACAGCGAATGCATCCAACAAGTTTGTAGAATCATAAGTTTCATGTAATCAAATTGTAGTTGTCATGAGGCTATATTTACCAGTACAGAGTCAATGTGGAGGCTATATACAGGGGGTACCAGTACAGAGTCAATGTGGAGGCTATATACAGGGTGTTACGGCACAGAGTCAATATGGAGGCTATATACAGGGGGTACCAGTACAGAGTCAATGTGGAGGCTATATACAGGGGGTACCAGTACAGAGTCAATGTGGAGGCTATATTACCAGTACAGAGTCAATATGGAGGCTATATACAGGGGTACCAGTACAGAGTCAATGTGGAGGCTATATACAGGGTGTTACGGCACAGAGTCAATATGGAGGCTATATACAGGGGTACCAGTACAGAGTCAATGTGGAGGCTATATACAGGGGTACCAGTACAGAGTCAATGTGGAGGCTATATACAGGGGTACCAGTACAGAGTCAATGTGGAGGCTATATACAGGGGGTACCAGTACAGAGTCAATGTGGAGGCTATATACAGGGGGTACCAGTACAGAGTCAATGTGGAGGCTATATACAGGGGGTACCGGTACCATGTCAATGATGAGGCTATATACAGGGGGTACTGGTACAGAGTCAATGTGGAGGCTATATACAGGGGGTACCAGTACAGAGTCAATGTGGAGGCTATATACAGGGGGTACCAGTACAGAGTCAATGTGGAGGCTATATACAGGGTGTACCGGTACAGAGTCAATGTGGAGGCTATATACAGGGGGTACCAGTACAGAGTCAATATGGAGGCTATATACAGGGGGTACCAGTACAGAGTCAATATGGAGGCTATATACAGGGGGTACCAGTACAGAGTCAATGTGGAGGCTATATACAGGGGGTACCAGTACAGAGTCAATGTGGAGGCTATATACAGGGGGTACCAGTACAGAGTCAATATGGAGGCTATATACAGGGGGTACCAGTACAGAGTCAATGTGGAGGCTATATACAGGGTATTACGGTACAGAGTCAATGTGGAGACTATATACAGGGGGTACCAGTACAGAGTCAATATGGAGGCTATATTACAGGGGGTACCAGTACAGAGTCAATGTGGAGGTTATATACAGGGGGTACCAGTACAGAGTCAATGTGGAGGCTATATACAGGGTGTACTGGTACAGAGTCAATGTGGAGGCTATATACAGGGGGTACCAGTACAGAGTCAATATGGAGGCTATATACAGGGGGTACCAGTACAGAGTCAATGTGGAGGCTATATACAGGGGGTACCAGTACAGAGTCAATATGGAGGCTATATACAGGGGGTACCAGTACAGAGTCAATGTGGAGGCTATATACAGGGTATTACGGTACAGAGTCAATGTGGAGACTATATACAGGGGGTACCAGTACAGAGTCAATATGGAGGCTATATTACAGGGGGTACCAGTACAGAGTCAATGTGGAGGTTATATACAGGGGGTACCAGTACAGAGTCAATGTGGAGGCTATATACAGGGTGTACTGGTACAGAGTCAATGTGGAGGCTATATACAGGGGGTACCAGTACAGAGTCAATGTGGAGGCTATATACAGGGGTACCAGTACAGAGTCAATGTGGAGGCTATATACAGGGGTACCAGTACAGAGTCAATGTGGAGGCTATATACAGGGGTACCAGTACAGAGTCAATGTGGAGGCTATATACAGGGGTACCGGTACCATGTCAATGATGAGGCTATATACAGGGGTACTGGTACAGAGTCAATGTGGAGGCTATATACAGGGGTACCGGTACAGAGTCAATGTGGAGGCTATATACAGGGGTACCAGTACAGAGTCAATGTGGAGGCTATATACAGGGTGTACCGGTACAGAGTCAATGTGGAGGCTATATACAGGGGGTACCAGTACAGAGTCAATGTGGAGGCTATATACAGGGGTACCAGTACAGAGTCAATGTGGAGGCTATATACAGGGGTACCAGTACAGAGTCAATGTGGAGGCTATATACAGGGGTACCAGTACAGAGTCAATGTGGAGGCTATATACAGGGGGTACCAGTACAGAGTCAATGTGGAGGCTATATACAGGGGTACCGGTACCATGTCAATGATGAGGCTATATACAGGGGTACTGGTACAGAGTCAATGTGGAGGCTATATACAGGGGTACCGGTACAGAGTCAATGTGGAGGCTATATACAGGGGTACCAGTACAGAGTCAATGTGGAGGTTATATACAGGGGTACCAGTACAGAGTCAATGTGGAGGCTATATACAGGGGGTACCGGTACCATGTCAATGATGAGGCTATATACAGGGGTACTGGTACAGAGTCAATGTGGAGGCTATATACAGGGGTACCAGTACAGAGTCAATGTGGAGGCTATATACAGGGGTACCAGTACAGAGTCAATGTGGAGGCTATATACAGGGGGTACCAGTACAGAGTCAATATGGAGGCTATATACAGGGGGTACCAGTACAGAGTCAATGTGGAGGCTATATACAGGGGTACCAGTACAGAGTCAATGTGGAGGCTATATACAGGGGGTACCAGTACAGAGTCAATATGGAGGCTATATACAGGGGTACCAGTACAGAGTCAATATGGAGGCTATATACAGGGGTACCAGTACAGAGTCAATATGGAGGCTATATACAGGGGTACCAGTACAGAGTCTATGTGGAGGCTATATACAGGGGTACCAGTACAGAGTCAATGTGGAGGCTATATACAGGGGTACCAGTACAGAGTCAATGTGGAGGCTATATACAGGGGGTACCAGTACAGAGTCAATGTGGAGGCTATATACAGGGGGTACCAGTACAGAGTCAATGTGGAGGCTATATACAGGGGGTACCAGTACAGAGTCAATGTGGAGGCTATATACAGGGGGTACCAGTACAGAGTCAATTTGGAGGCTATATACAGGGGGTACCAGTACAGAGTCAATGTGGAGGCTATATACAGGGTGTTACGGTACAGAGTCAATGTGGAGGCTATATACAGGGGGTACCAGTACAGAGTCAATGTGGAGGCTATATACAGGGGGTACCAGTACAGAGTCAATGTGGAGGCTATATACAGGGAGTACCGGTACAGAGTCAATGTGGAGGCTATATACAGGGGGTACCGGTACAGAGTCAATGTGGAGGCTATATACAGGGGGTACCGGTACAGAGTCAATGTGGAGGCTATATACAGGGAGTACCGGTACAATATGGAGGCTATATACAGGGGGTACCAGTACAGAGTCAATGTGGAGGCTATATACAGGGTGTACCAGTACAGAGTCAATGTGGAGGCTATATACAGGGTGTACCAGTACAGAGTCAATGTGGAGGCTATATACAGGGGGTACCAGTACAGAGTCAATGTGGAGGCTATATACAGGGGTACCAGTACAGAGTCAATGTGGAGGCTATATACAGGGGTACCAGTACAGAGTCAATGTGGAGGCTATATACAGGGGTACCAGTACAGAGTCAATGTGGAGGCTATATACAGGGGTACCAGTACAGAGTCAATGTGGAGGCTATATACAGGGGTACCAGTACAGAGTCAATGTGGAGGCTATATACAGGGGTACCAGTACAGAGTCAATGTGGAGGCTATATACAGGGGTACCAGTACAGAGTCAATGTGGAGGCTATATACAGGGGTACCAGTACAGAGTCAATGTGGAGGCTATATACAGGGGTACCAGTACAGAGTCAATGTGGAGGCTATATACAGGGGGTACCAGTACAGAGTCAATGTGGAGACTATATACAGGGGTACCAGTACAGAGTCAATGTGGAGGCTATATACAGGGGTACCAGTACAGAGTCAATGTGGAGACTATATACAGGGGTACCAGTACAGAGTCAATGTGGAGGCTATATACAGGGGGTACCAGTACAGAGTCAATGTGGAGGCTATATACAGGGGGTACCAGTACAGAGTCAATGTGGAGGCTATATACAGGGTGTTACGGCACAGAGTCAATATGGAGGCTATATACAGGGGGTACCAGTACAGAGTCAATGTGGAGGCTATATACAGGGTGTTACGGCACAGAGTCAATATGGAGGCTATATACAGGGGGTACCAGTACAGAGTCAATGTGGAGGCTATATACAGGGGGTACCAGTACAGAGTCAATGTGGAGGCTATATACAGGGAGTTACGGCACAGAGTCAATATGGAGGCTATATACAGGGGGTACCAGTACAGAGTCAATGTGGAGGCTATATACAGGGGGTACCAGTACAGAGTCAATGTGGAGGCTATATACAGGGGGTACCAGTACAGAGTCAATATGGAGGCTATATACAGGGGGTACCAGTACAGAGTCAATGTGGAGGCTATATACAGGGGGTACCAGTACAGAGTCAATGTGGAGGCTATATACAGGGGGTACCAGTACAGAGTCAATGTGGAGGCTATATACAGGGGTACCAGTACAGAGTCAATGTGGAGGCTATATACAGGGGTACCAGTACAGAGTCAATGTGGAGGCTATATACAGGGGTACCAGTACAGAGTCAATGTGGAGGCTATATACAGGGGTACCAGTACAGAGTCAATGTGGAGGCTATATACAGGGGTACCAGTACAGAGTCAATGTGGAGGCTATATACAGGGTGTTACGGCACAGAGTCAATATGGAGGCTATATACAGGGGGTACCAGTACAGAGTCAATGTGGAGGCTATATACAGGGGGTACCAGTACAGAGTCAATGTGGAGGCTATATACAGGGGGTACCGGTACAGAGTCAATGTGGAGGCTATATACAGGGGGTACCGGTACAGAGTCAATATGGAGGCTATATACAGGGGGTACCAGTACAGAGTCAATGTGGAGGCTATATACAGGGGGTACCAGTACAGAGTCAATGTGGAGGCTATATACAGGTGGTACCAGTACAGAGTCAATATGGAGGCTATATACAGGGGGTACCAGTACAGAGTCAATGTGGAGACTATATACAGGGTTTTATGGTGCAGAGTCAATGTGGAGGCTATATACAGGGTGTACCGGTACAGAGTCAATGTGGAGGTTATATACAGGGGGTACCGGTACAGAGTCAATGTGGAGGCTATATACAGGGAGTACCGGTACAGAGTCAATGTGGAGGCTATATACAGGGGGTACCGGTACAGAGTCAATGTGGAGGCTATATACAGGGTATTACGGTACAGAGTCAATGAGGAGACTATATATAGGGGATATCGGTGTAGAGCCAATGGGGGCACCAGTTAGTGGAGGTAATTGAGGTAATATGTACATGTAGGTAGAGTGACTATGCACAGATAATTAACAGAGCAGCAGCAGCACTAAAGAGGGGTCTGTGTAGCCCTTGGATTAGCTGTTCATGAGTCTTATGGCTTGGGGGTAGAAACTATTAACAAGCCTTTTGGACCTAGACTTGGCGCTGGAGTCTTTGACAATTTTTAGGTCCTTCCTATGACAGGTATAGATGTCCTGGATGTACTGGGCTGTACGCACTACCCTCTGTTGTGCCCTGTGGTCGGAGGCCAGGCAGTTGCCATATCAGGCAGTGATGCAACCAGTCAGGATGCTCTCGATGGTGCAGCTGTAGAACCTTTAGAGGATCTGAGGACCCATGCCAAATCTTTTCAGTCTCCTGACTGGGAATAGGTTTTGTCGTGCCCTCTTCACGACTTTCTTGGTGTGCTTGGACCATGTTAGTTTGTTGGTGATGTGGACACCAAGGAACTTGAAGCTCTTAACCTGCTCCACTGCAGCCCCGGCGATTAGAATGGGGGTGTGCTCTGTCCTCCTTTTCCTGTAGTCTACAATCATCTCCTTAGTCTTGATCACATTGAGGAAGAGGTTGTTATCCTGGTACCACACGGCCAGGTCTCTGATCTCCTCCCTATAGTCTGTCTCATCGTTGTCAGTGATCAAGCCTACCACTGGTGTGTCACCGGCACACTTAATGATGGTGTTGGAGTCGTGCCTGGCCGTGCAGTCATGAGTGAACAGGGACTACATGAGCATGCACCCCTGAGAGGTCCCTGTGTTGAGGATCAGCGTGGCGGATGTGTTGTTACCTCCCCTCACCACCTGGGGGCGGCCCGTCAGGAAGACCAGGATCCAGTTGCAGAGGGAGGTGTTTAGTCCCAGAGTCCTTAGCTTAGTGATGAGCTTTGAGGCCACCATGGTGTTGAATGCTGAGCCGTAGTTAATGAATAGCATTCTCACATAGGTGTTCCTTTTGTCCAGGTGTGGAGTGCAATAGAGATTGCATCATCTGTGGATCTGTTGGGGAGGTATGCACATTGGAGTGGGTCTAGGGTTTCTGGGATAATGGTGTCAATGTGAGCCATGACCAGCCTTTCAAAGCACTTCATGGCTACATACGTGAGAGCTACGGGTCGGTAGTCATTTAGACAGGTTACCTTAGTGTTCTTGGGCACAGGGACTATGGTGGTCTGCTTGAAACATGTTAGTATTAGACTCCGACAGGGAGAGGTTGAAAATGTCAGTGAAGACCCTTGCCAATTGGTCAGCACATGCTCAGAGTACCCGTCCTGATAATCCGTCTGGCCCTGCGGCCTTGTGAATGTTGACCTGTTTAACCTGTTACTCCTACCCCCTACTTTTTCGAACATTCTGTTAAAAATCGCGCAACATTTCAGCGCCCTGCTGCTCATGCCAGGAATATAGTATATGCATATGATTAGTATGTGTGGATAGAAAACACTCAGACGTTTATAAAACTGGTTAAATCACGGCTGTGACTATAACAGAACGTGCGTTTCATCGAAAAGCGCAGGAAAATCTGATCACTGAAAATGGAAATATATATCCATCCGCCACTTCAACCCATTGATAAAGGCGAACCACAATAAATGGGGCTGAGGTTGCAATACCTACAGCTTCCACACGATGTCAACAGTCTTGTCATTTGCCTAGGCTTTGTTTCTTGGTCAAACGAAGAAGAGACAAGCCATTTGTTCAAGCCTCCGACCGGATATTTTGGTTAAGATTTACCCGGACATTATTTCCAGACGGACAGCTGAAGAATATACTTCGCCTCGTGATCAATTTGATCGCTTATTAACGTTTACTAATACCTAAAGTTGCATTACAAAAGTATTTCGAAGTGTTTTGTGAAAGTTTATCGTAGACTTTTTTAATTTAAAAAAATGAAGTTACGTTATAAGACCCCATTTTTGTTTTGTTTATCACAGTCTTCATAGATCGATATCTAGGCTATATATGGACCGATTTAATTGAAAAAAAGACCCAATAGTGATTATGGGACATCTAGGAGTGCCAACAAAGAAGATGGTCAAAGGTAATGAATGTTTTATATTTTATTTGTGCGGTTTGTGTAGCGACGACTATGCTAATTATTTTGTTTACGTCCCCTGCGGGTCTTTTGGGGTGTTACATGCTATCAGGTAATAGCTTCTCATGCTTTCGCCGAAAAGCATTTTAAAAATCTGACTTGTTGCCTGGATTCACAACGAGTGTAGCTTTAATTCAATACCCTGCATGTGTATTTTAATGAACGTTTGAGTTTTAACTAGTACTATTAGCATTTAGCGTAGCGCATTTGCATTTCCAGATGTCTAGATGGGACGCCTGCGTGTCAGGTTAAAGGTCTTACTCACATCGGCGGCGGAGAGCGTGATCACACAGTCGTTCCAAACAGCTGATGCGCTCATACGTATTTCAGTGTTACTTTCCTCGAAGCGAGCATAGAAGTAATTTAGCTTGTCTGGTAGACTCGTGTCACTGGGCAGCTCTCGGCTGTGCTTCCCTTTGTAGTCTGTAATAGTTTGCAAGCCCTGCCACATCTGATGAGCGTCGAAAGCCGGTTTAGTACGATTCAATCAATCACTGTATTGACGCTTTGCCTGTTTGATGGTTCGTCTGAGGACATAGCAGGATTTATTATAAGCTTCCGGGTTAGAGTCACGCCCCTTTAAAGCGACAGCTCTTCCCTTTAGCTCAGTGTGGATGTTGCTTGTTCTCCATGGCTTCTTGTTGGGGTATGTACGTACGGTCACTGTGGGGAAGGCGTCATCCATGCACTTATTGATGAAGCCAGTGACTGATGTAGTGTACTCCTTAATGCCATCGGAAGAATCCCTGAACATATTCCAGTCTGCTAGCAAAACAGTTCTGTAGTTTAGCATCTGCTTCATCTGACTGCTTTCATATTGACAGAGTCACTGGTGCTTCCTGCTTTGGTTTTTGCTTGTAAGCAGGAATCAGGAGTATAGAATTATGGTCAGATTTGCCAAATGGAGGGTGAGGGAGAGCTTTGTATGCATCTCTGTGTGTGGAGTCTTGGTGGTCCAGAGTTTTCTTTCCCTCTGGTTGCACATATAACATGCTGATAGAATTTAGGTAAGACTGATTTCAGTTTTCCTGCATTAAAGTCCCCTGCCGCTAGGAGCATAGAAATGAGGTAAAACGGATTCAAGTTTCCTTTCATTAAATTCCGCGGCCACTAGGTGTCCCCCCCCACACTAGGTGTCCCCCCACTAGGTGTCCCCCCACTAGGTGCCCCCCCCTAGGTGTCCCCCCCCCCACACTAGGTGTCCCCCCCACTAGGTGTCCCCCCCACCCCCCAGGTGCCCCCCCACTAGGTGTCCCCCCCCACTAGGTGTCCCCCCCCACTAGGTGCCCCCCCCCACTAGGTGTCCCCCACTAGGTGCCCCCCCCCACTAGGTGTGTCCCCCCCCACTAGGTGCCCCCCCCACTAGGTGTGTCCCCCCCCAATAGGTGTCCCCCCCACTAGGTGCCCCCCACTAGGTGTCCCCCCACTAGGTGCCCCCCCACTAGGTGCCCCCCTCCCACTAGGTGCCCCCCCCACTAGGTGTCCCCCCCACTAGGTGCCCCCTCCCACTAGGTGTCCCCCTCTGGATAAGTGTTTTCCTGTTTGCTTATGGCCGTATTTGGTGGTCTAAGTAACAGCATCTGTTTGTGGTGCTACAGAGAATATAGATAAACTTGGTAAATAATGTGGTCTACAGCTTATCATCAGAAACTCTACCTCAGGCGAGCAAAACCTCAAGACCTCCTTAGATTTCGTGCACCAGCAGTTGTTTACAAATATACATAGACCTCCGCCCCGTGTCTTACCAGAGGCTGCTGTTCTATCCTGCCTATAGAGTGTTTAACATAGACCTCCGCCCCGTGTCTTACCAGAGGCTGCTGTTCTATCCTGCCTATAGAGTGTATAACATAGACCTCCGCCCCGTGTCTTACCAGAGGCTGCTGTTCTATCCTGCCTATAGAGTGTATAACATAGACCCCCGCCCCGTGTCTTACCAGAGGCTGCTGTTCTATCCTGCCTATAGAGTGTATAACATAGACCTCCACCCCGTGTCTTACCAGAGGCTGCTGTTCTATCCTGCCTATAGAGTGTATAACATAGACCTCCGCCCCGTGTCTTACCAGAGGCTGCTGTTCTATCCTGCCTATAGAGTGTATAACATAGACCTCCGCCCCGTGTCTTACCAGAGGCTGCTGTTCTATCCTGCCTATAGAGTGTATAACATAGACCTCCGCCCCGTGTCTTACCAGAGGCTGCTGTTCTATCCTGCCTATAGAGTGTATAACATAGACCTCCGCCCCGTGTCTTACCAGAGGCTGCTGTTCTATCCTGCCTATAGAGTGTATAACATAGACCTCCGCCCCGTGTCTTACCAGAGGCTGCTGTTCTATCCTGCCTATAGAGTGTATAACATAGACCTCCGCCCCGTGTCTTACCAGAGGCTGCTGTTCTATCCTGCTGATAGAGTGTATAACATAGACCTCCGCCCCGTGTCTTACCAGAGGCCGGTGGTCTATCCTGCCTATAGAGTGTATAACATAGACCTCCGCCCCGTGTCTTACCAGAGGCTGCTGTTCTATCCTGCCTATAGAGTGTATAACATAGACCTCCGCCCCGTGTCTTACCAGAGGCTGCTGTTCTATCCTGCCTATAGAGTGTATAACATAGACCTCCGCCCCGTGTCTTACCAGAGGCTGCTGTTCTATCCTGCCTATAGAGTGTATAACATAGACCTCCGCCCCGTGTCTTACCAGAGGCTGCTGTTCTATCCTGCCTATAGAGTGTATAACATAGACCTCCGCCCCGTGTCTTACCAGAGGCTGCTGTTCTATCCTGCCTATAGAGTGTATAACATAGACCTCCGCCCCGTGTCTTACCAGAGGCTGCTGTTCTATCCTGCCTATAGAGTGTATAACATAGACCTCCGCCCCGTGTCTTACCAGAGGCTGCTGTTCTATCCTGCCTATAGAGTGTATAACATAGACCTCCGCCCCGTGTCTTACCAGAGGCTGCTGTTCTATCCTGCCTATAGAGTGTATAACATAGACCTCCGCCCCGTGTCTTACCAGAGGCTGCTGTTCTATCCTGCCTATAGAGTGTATAACATAGACCTCCGCCCCGTGTCTTACCAGAGGCTGCTGTTCTATCCTGCCTATAGAGTGTATAACATAGACCTCCGCCCCGTGTCTTACCAGAGGCTGCTGTTCTATCCTGCCTATAGAGTGTATAACATAGACCTCCGCCCCGTGTCTTACCAGAGGCTGCTGTTCTATCCTGCCTATAGTGTATAACATAGACCTCCGCCCGTGTCTTATCAGAGGCTGCTGTTCTATCCTGCCTATAGAGTGTATAACATAGACCTCCGCCCCGTGTCTTACCAGAGGCTGCTGTTCTATCCTGCCTATAGAGTGTATAACATAGACCTCCGCCCGTGTCTTACCAGAGGCTGCTGTTCTATCCTGCCTATAGAGTGTATAACATAGACCTCCGCCCGTGTCTTACCAGAGGCTGCTGTTCTATCCTGCCTATAGAGTGTATAACATAGACCTCCGCCCCGTGTCTTACCAGAGGCTGCTGTTCTATCCTGCCTATAGAGTGTATAACATAGACCTCCGCCCCGTGTCTTACCAGAGGCCGGTGGTCTATCCTGCCTTTAGAGTGTATAACATAGACCTCCGCCCCGTGTCTTACCAGAGGCTGCTGTTCTATCCTGCTGATAGAGTGTATAACATAGACCTCCGCCCCGTGTCTTACCAGAGGCCGGTGGTCTATCCTGCCTATAGAGTGTATAACATAGACCTCCGCCCCGTGTCTTACCAGAGGCTGCTGTTCTATCCTGCTGATAGAGTGTATAACATAGACCTCCACCCCGTGTCTTACCAGAGGCTGCTGTTCTATCCTGCCTATAGAGTGTATAACATAGACCTCCGTCCGTGTCTTACCAGAGGCCGGTGGTCTATCCTGCCTATAGAGTGTGTAACATAGACCTCCGCCCGTGTCTTACCAGAGGCTGCTGTTCTATCCTGCTGATAGAGTGTATAACATAGACCTCCGCCCCGTGTCTTACCAGAGGCTGCTGTTCTATCCTGCCTATAGAGTGTATAACATAGACCTCCGCCCCGTGTCTTACCAGAGGCTGCTGTTCTATCCTGCCTATAGAGTGTATAACATAGACCTCCGCCCCGTGTCTTACCAGAGGCTGCTGTTCTATCCTGCCTATAGAGTGTATAACATAGACCTCCGCCCGTGTCTTACCAGAGGCTGCTGTTCTATCCTGCCTATAGAGTGTATAACATAGACCTCCGCCCGTGTCTTACCAGAGGCTGCTGTTCTATCCTGCCTATAGAGTGTATAACATAGACCTCCGCCCCGTGTCTTACCAGAGGCTGCTGTTCTATCCTGCCTATAGAGTGTATAACATAGACCTCCGCCCGTGTCTTACCAGAGGCTGCTGTTCTATCCTGCCTATAGAGTGTATAACATAGACCTCCGTCCTGTGTCTTACCAGAGGCTGCTGTTCTATCCTGCCTATAGAGTGTATAACATAGACCTCCGCCCCGTGTCTTACCAGAGGCTGCTGTTCTATCCTGCCTATAGAGTGTATAACATAGACCTCCGCCCCGTGTCTTACCAGAGGCTGCTGTTCTATCCTGCCTATAGAGTGTATAACATAGACCTCCGCCCCGTGTCTTACCAGAGGCTGCTGTTCTATCCTGCCTATAGAGTGTATAACATAGACCTCCGCCCGTGTCTTACCAGAGGCTGCTGTTCTATCCTGCCTATAGAGTGTATAACATAGACCTCCGCCCCGTGTCTTACCAGAGGCTGCTGTTCTATCCTGCCTATAGAGTGTATAACATAGACCTCCGCCCCGTGTCTTACCAGAGGCTGCTGTTCTATCCTGCCTATAGAGTGTATAACATAGACCTCCGCCCCGTGTCTTACCAGAGGCTGCTGTTCTATCCTGCCTATAGAGTGTATAACATAGACCTCCGCCCGTGTCTTACCAGAGGCTGCTGTTCTATCCTGCCTATAGAGTGTATAACATAGACCTCCGCCCCGTGTCTTACCAGAGGCTGCTGTTCTATCCTGCCTATAGAGTGTATAACATAGACCTCCGCCCCGTGTCTTACCAGAGGCTGCTGTTCTATCCTGCCTATAGAGTGTATAACATAGACCTCCGCCCCGTGTCTTACCAGAGGCTGCTGTTCTATCCTGCCTATAGAGTGTATAACATAGACCTCCGCCCCGTGTCTTACCAGAGGCTGCTGTTCTATCCTGCCTATAGAGTGTATAACATAGACCTCCGCCCCGTGTCTTACCAGAGGCTGCTGTTCTATCCTGCCTATAGAGTGTATAACATAGACCTCCGCCCCGTGTCTTACCAGAGGCTGCTGTTCTAGAGGCTGCTGTTCTATCCTGCCTATAGAGTGTATAACATAGACCTCCGCCCCGTGTCTTACCAGAGGCTGCTGTTCTATCCTGCCTATAGAGTGTATAACATAGACCTCCGCCCCGTGTCTTACCAGAGGCTGCTGTTCTATCCTGCCTATAGAGTGTATAACATAGACCTCCGCCCCGTGTCTTACCAGAGGCTGCTGTTCTATCCTGCCTATAGAGTGTATAACATAGACCTCCGCCCCGTGTCTTACCAGAGGCTGCTGTTCTATCCTGCCTATAGAGTGTATAACATAGACCTCCGCCCGTGTCTTACCAGAGGCTGCTGTTCTATCCTGCCTATAGAGTGTATAACATAGACCTCCGCCCGTGTCTTACCAGAGGCTGCTGTTCTATCCTGCCTATAGAGTGTATAACATAGACCTCCGCCCCGTGTCTTACCAGAGGCTGCTGTTCTATCCTGCCTATAGAGTGTATAACATAGACCTCCGCCCCGTGTCTTACCAGAGGCTGCTGTTCTATCCTGCCTATAGAGTGTATAACATAGACCTCCGCCCCGTGTCTTACCAGAGGCTGCTGTTCTATCCTGCCTATAGAGTGTATAACATAGACCTCCGCCCCGTGTCTTACCAGAGGCTGCTGTTCTATCCTGCCTATAGAGTGTATAACATAGACCTCCACCCGTGTCTTACCAGAGGCTGCTGTTCTATCCTGCCTATAGAGTGTATAACATAGACCTCCGCCCCGTGTCTTACCAGAGGCTGCTGTTCTATCCTGCCTATAGAGTGCATAACATAGACCTCCGCCCCGTGTCTTACCAGAGGCTGCTGTTCTATCCTGCCTATGAGTGCATAACATAGACCTCCGCCCCGTGTCTTACCAGAGGCTGCTGTTCTATCCTGCCTATAGAGTGTATAACATAGACCTCCGCCCCTGTCTTACCAGAGGCTGCTGTTCTACCAACTGCCTATAGAGTGTATAACATAGACCCCGCCCGTGTCTTACCAGAGGCTGCTGTTCTATCCTGCCTATAGAGTGTATAACATAGACCTCCGCCCGTGTCTTACCAGAGGCTGCTGTTCTATCCTGCCTATAGAGTGTATAACATAGACCTCCGCCCGTGTCTTACCAGAGGCTGCTGTTCTATCCTGCCGATAGTGTTTAACCTGTCAGCTGTATGTTATTAATTTTGTCGTTTAGCCATGACTCTGTGAAACATAAGATATTCCATTTTTAATGTCCCGTTGCTAGGATAAACGTGATCGTAGTTAGTCTATTTTATTTTCCATTGATTGTACGTTGGCTAATAGGACCGATGGTAAAGGGAGATTAACCGCTCGCCGTCGGATCCTTACAAGGCACTCAGACCTTCATCCCCGAAATCTCTGTCACTTTCTTCTGCCAATGATGGGGATGGGGGCCCTGTCGGGCGTCTGGGTGCCTTACCTACCCATCCGACTCGTCTGGAGTAAATCCTACCCGTCCGACTCGTCTGGAGTAAATCCTACCCGTCCGACTCGTTAAAGGAAAAGGTTTCCTCCAGTACGGGTTGAGTAATCGCTGTCCTGATATCTAGAAACTCTTTGTCTAATCCTAGGTTTCCTCCAGTACGTTTCCTCCAGTCTAATCCTAGGGTTGAGTAATCGCTGTCCTGATATCTAGAAACTCTTTGTCTAATCCTAGGTTTCCTCCAGTACGGGTTGAGTAATCGCTGTCCTGATATCTAGAAACTCTTTGTCTAATCCTAGGTTTCCTCCAGTACGGGTTGAGTAATCGCTGTCCTGATATCTAGAAACTCTTTGTCTAATCCTAGGTTTCCTCCAGTACGGGTTGAGTAATCGCTGTCCTGATATCTAGAAGCTCTTTTCAGTCATAAGACACGGTGGCAGAAACATTATGTTCAAGTTAAGTTACAAATAACGCAAAAAACACGCACAATGGCACAGTTGGTTAGGAGATCGTAAAACAGCCATCTCCTCCGGTGCCGAAACTCATTGCTTATGGAACCAAATACTAAACTTTTGAGTATTACAAATATAAGTGAATTTGTCCGAAGATTTTTGGTCCTCTAAATTGGGGGGGGGGGCTTATGTACAAAAGTGGTGTAATTTCTAAACGATTCACCCAATATGGATGAAAATACCCTCAAATTAGAGCTTGATATCTACACTTTAACCTCGTAGTAATTGTATCATTTAAAATCCAAAGTGCTGGAGTACAGAGCCAAAATAACAACAAATAAATCGCTGTCCCTTCTGGAGAGCTCTGTATTATTGAATGAGTGTGTGTCTGTTCTATTTTTGACATGGTCAGTATTGTGATAACCAAACATGGAGGCAGCCAGAGGATCATTGAGGTGATGTCTTTTTCAGGGAATCAGATCTGTGTGTGTGTGTGTGAGGGGGGACTCCCAGGGAGAGGCTCCCAGGGAGAGGCAGGGGCCTGAGGGCAGATAGAGTGTAGGGTGGCTGGGTGAATCGGAGCCAGTCTCACACATTCCTGCTCCATGCCTGTATATGGCCATACACCAGGACCAGTCTGTCTCTATGATGTTTTCCTAATTCAATACAGCCAATCAAACGTTCAGAGGAAATTCAACTTGGCTTTGATGTCCATTCTGACAAAAATAGTTTCTCTGTTTTCATCCGTCTGTCTGACCTGCCGTAGTATCGTAGTAACTCTAGCGACTCTAGTTGTTTCATAGTAGGAACCCAGTTTCTAATAGAAACATTAAACTGGCTGTTATTGTGCTTTATGGTCCTCCAGCCACGGTCCTCCAGCCACGGTCCTCTAGTCACGGTCCTCTAGCCACAGTCCTCTAGCCACGGTCCTCTAGCCACGGTCCTCTAGCCACGGTCCTCTAGCCACGGTCCTCTAGCCACGGTCCTCTAGCCACGGTCCTCTAGCCACGGTCCTCTAGCCACGGTCCTCTAGCCACAGTCCTCTAGCCACGGTCCTCTAGCCACGATAGAGGATAACTGAGGGGCATCATTAATAACATGGTTGAATAGAGGATAACTGAGGGGCATCATTAATAACATGGTTGGATAGAGGATAACTGAGGGGCATCATTAATAACATGGTTGGATAGAGGATAACTGAGGGGCATCATTAATAACATGGTTGGATAGAGGATAACTGAGGGGCATCATTAATAACATGGTTGGATAGAGGATAACTGAGGGGCATCATTAATAACATGGTTGGATAGAGGATAACTGAGGGGCATCATTAATAACATGGTTGGATAGAGGATAACTGAGGGGCATCATTAATAACATGGTTGTATAGAGGATAACTGAGGGGCATCATTAATAACATGGTTGGATAGAGGATAACTGAGGGGCATCATTAATAACATGGTTGGATAGAGGATAACTGAGGGGCATCATTAATAACATGGTTGGATAGAGGATAACTGAGGGGCATCATTAATAACATGGTTGTATAGAGGGGTACTGAGGGGAATCATTAATAACATGGTTGGATAGAGGATAACTGAGGGGCATCATTAATAACATGGTTGGATAGAGGATAACTGAGGGCCATCATTAATAACATGGTTGTATAGAGGATAGAGGGGTACTGAGGGGCATCATTAATAACATGGTTGTATAGAGGGGTACTGAGGGGCATCATTAATAACATGGTTGTATAGAGGGGTACTGAGGGGCATCATTAATAACATGGTTGAATAGAGGGGTAATGAGGGGCATCATTAATAACATGGTTGTATAGAGGGGTACTGAGGGCACTTACCCTACAGTCTGACCACCTCCATTATGACTCTGTTCCCTAGACTACAGTCTGACCACCTCCATTATGGCTCTATTCCCTAGACTACAGTCTGACCACCTCCATTATGGCTCTATTCCCTAGACTACAGTCTGACCACCTCCATTTTGACTCTGTTCCCTAGACTACAGTCTGATCTCCATTATGACTCTGTCCCCTAGACTACAGACTGACCACCTCCATTATGGCTCTGTCCCCTAGACTACAGACTGACCACCTCCATTATGTCTCTGTCCCCTAGACTACAGACTGACCACCTCCATTATGGCTCTGTCCCCTAGACTACAGTCTGACCACCTCCATTATGACTCTGTTCCCTAGACTACAGTCTGACCACCATTATGACTCTGTTCCCTAGACTACAGTCTGACCACCATTATGACTCTGTTCCCTAGACTACAGTCTGTCCACCATTATGACTCTGTTCCCTAGACTACAGTCTGTCCACCATTATGACTCTGTTCCCTAGACTACAGTCTGACCACCTCCATTATGGCTCTATTCCCTAGACTACAGTCTGACCACCTCCATTATGACTCTGTCCCCTAGACTACAGTCTGACCACCTCCATTTTGACTCTGTTCCCTAGACTACAGTCTGATCTCCATTATGACTCTGTCCCCTAGACTACAGACTGACCACCTCCATTATGGCTCTGTCCCCTAGACTACAGACTGACCACCTCCATTATGTCTCTGTCCCCTAGACTACAGACTGACCACCTCCATTATGGCTCTGTCCCCTAGACTACAGTCTGACCACCTCCATTATGACTCTGTTCCCTAGACTACAGTCTGACCACCATTATGACTCTGTTCCCTAGACTACAGTCTGACCACCATTATGACTCTGTTCCCTAGACTACAGTCTGTCCACCATTATGACTCTGTTCCCTAGACTACAGTCTGTCCACCATTATGACTCTGTTCCCTAGACTACAGTCTGACCACCTCCATTATGGCTCTATTCCCTAGACTACAGTCTGACCACCTCCATTATGACTCTGTCCCCTAGACTAGTCTGACCACCTCCATTTTGACTCTGTTCCCTAGACTACAGTCTGATCTCCATTATGACTCTGTCCCCTAGACTACAGACTGACCACCTCCATTATGGCTCTGTCCCCTAGACTACAGACTGACCACCTCCATTATGTCTCTGTCCCCTAGACTACAGACTGACCACCTCCATTATGGCTCTGTCCCCTAGACTACAGTCTGACCACCTCCATTATGACTCTGTTCCCTAGACTACAGTCTGACCACCATTATGACTCTGTTCCCTAGACTACAGTCTGACCACCATTATGACTCTGTTCCCTAGACTACAGTCTGTCCACCATTATGACTCTGTTCCCTAGACTACAGTCTGACCACCTCCATTATGACTCTGTTCCCTAGACTACAGTCTGACCACCTCCATTATGACTCTGTTCCCTAGACTACAGTCTGTCCACCATTATGACTCTGTCCCCTAGACTACAGTCTGATCACCTCCATTATGACTCTGTTCCCTAGACTACAGTCTGATCACCTCCATTATGACTCTGTTCCCTAGACTACAGTCTGACCACCATTATGACTCTGTTCCCTAGACTACAGTCTGTCCACCATTATGACTCTGTTCCCTAGACTACAGTCTGACCACCTCCATTTTGACTCTGTCCCCTAGACTACAGTCTGACCTCCATTATGGCTCTGTCCCCTAGACTACAGTCTGACCACCTCCATTTTGACTCTGTTCCCTAGACTACAGTCTGACCACCTCCATTATGGCTCTGTCCCCTAGACTACAGTCTGACCACCTCCATTATGACTCTGTTCCCTAGACTACAGTCTGACCACCATTATGACTCTGTTCCCTAGACTACAGTCTGACCACCATTATGACTCTGTTCCCTAGACTACAGTCTGTCCACCATTATGACTCTGTTCCCTAGACTACAGTCTGACCACCTCCATTATGACTCTGTTCCCTAGACTACAGTCTGACCACCTCCATTATGACTCTGTTCCCTAGACTACAGTCTGTCCACCATTATGACTCTGTCCCCTAGACTACAGTCTGATCACCTCCATTATGACTCTGTTCCCTAGACTACAGTCTGATCACCTCCATTATGACTCTGTTCCCTAGACTACATTCTGACCACCATTATGACTCTGTTCCCTAGACTACAGTCTGTCCACCATTATGACTCTGTCCCCTAGACTACAGTCTGACCACCTCCATTATGACTCTGTTCCCTAGACTACAGTCTGACCACCATTATGACTCTGTTCCCTAGACTACAGTCTGACCACCATTATGACTCTGTTCCCTAGACTACAGTCTGACCACCATTATGACTCTGTTCCCTAGACTACAGTCTGACCACCTCCATTATGACTCTGTTCCCTAGACTACAGTCTGACCACCATTATGACTCTGTTCCCTAGACTACAGTCTGTCCACCATTATGACTCTGTCCCCTAGACTACAGTCTGATCACCTCCATTATGACTCTGTTCCCTAGACTACAGTCTGACCACCATTATGACTCTGTTCCCTAGACTACAGTCTGACCACCATTATGACTCTGTTCCCTAGACTACAGTCTGTCCACCATTATGACTCTGTTCCCTAGACTACAGTCTGACCACCTCCATTTTGACTCTGTCCCCTAGACTACAGTCTGACCTCCATTATGGCTCTGTCCCCTAGACTACAGTCTGACCACCTCCATTTTGACTCTGTTCCCTAGACTACAGTCTGACCACCTCCATTATGACTCTGTTCCCTAGACTACAGTCTGACCACCATTATGACTCTGTTCCCTAGACTACAGTCTGTCCACCATTATGACTCTGTCCCCTAGACTACAGTCTGATCACCTCCATTATGACTCTGTTCCCTAGACTACAGTCTGACCACCATTATGACTCTGTTCCCTAGACTACAGTCTGACCACCATTATGACTCTGTTCCCTAGACTACAGTCTGTCCACCATTATGACTCTGTTCCCTAGACTACAGTCTGACCACCTCCATTTTGACTCTGTCCCCTAGACTACAGTCTGACCTCCATTATGGCTCTGTCCCCTAGACTACAGTCTGACCACCTCCATTTTGACTCTGTTCCCTAGACTACAGTCTGACCACCTCCATTATGACTCTGTTCCCTAGACTACAGTCTGACCACCTCCATTATGGCTCTGATCCCTAGAGGGGGTGTCTATCTGCTGTCTGCCTTAGAGAGATCACTAACATACCTACGACCTCTAGTAACCCCCCCCCCCCTCCCAACCCCCCAGGTATAAGGACTACAGAGAGCCTCCATGGTCAGCTGAAGCCTACCAGTTCTCTAAAACCTACTGGGCCGTCCTTGCTGCCAGACTGGCCTTCGTCATCCTGTTCCAGGTACAGTACCACAAATATCAGGGACACCTATGAACATTTAAACAAGTATTGTATCAGGAGATATTCTGTATGTACAGTACCACAAATATCAGGGACACCTATGAACATTTAAACAAGTATTGTATCAGGAGATATTCTGTATGTACAGTACCACAAATATCAGGGACACCTATGAACATTTAAACAAGTATTGTATCAGGAGATATTCTGTATGTACAGTACCACAAATATCAGGGACACCTATGAACATTTAAAAATTACTTTAGTCAGGTGATATTCTGTATGTACAGTACCACAGATATCAGGGACACCTATGAACATTTAAAAATTACTTTAGTCAGGAGATATTCTGTATGTACAGTACCAGTCAAAAGTTTGGACACCTACTAGCCACCCTAGCACAGATTTCAATCAGTCTGATGTCTATTGCTCATGTGTTTTGGCCCAATCAGTCTGATGTCTATTGCTCATGTGTTTTGGCCCAATCAGTCTGATGTCTATTGCTCATGTGTTTTGGCCCAATCAGTCTGATGTCTATTGCTCGTGTGTTTTGGCCCAATCAGTCTGATGTCTATTGCTCATGTGTTTTGGCCCAATCAGTCTGATGTCTATTGCTCATGTGTTTTGGCCCAATCAAGTCTCTTCTTCTCATTGGTGTCCTTCAGTAGTGTTTTTTTTGCAGCCATGAGGGCCTGATTCACGCAGTCTCTGAACAATTGTTGAGATGTGTCTGTTACTTGAACTCTATTATTCTAAAATGTAGAAAATTGTTTAAATTTTTTTTAAACTTGAATGAGTAGGGTTGTCCAAACTGTTGACTGGTACTGTATGTAATATCAAACTGACTCTGGAACAGTTACCTGGTACTGTATGTAATATCAAACTGACTCTGGAACAGTTACCTGGTACTGTATGTAATATCAAACTGACTCTGGAACAGTTACCTGGTACAATGATCAGTGTGGATGGACCACTGTGTTTGAAGTGTGGTTGGACCACTGTGGTTGTAGTGTGGTTGGACCAATGATCAGTGTGGTTGGACAACTGTGGTTGGACCACTGTGGTTGTAGTGTGGTTGGACCACTGTGGTTGTAGTGTGGTTGGACCACTGTGATTGTAGTGTGGTTGGACCAATGATCACTGTGGTTGGACCACTGTGGTTGTAGTGTGGTTGGACCACTGTGGTTGTAGTGTGGTTGGACCACTGTGATTGTAGTGTGGTTGGACCAATGATCAGTGTGGTTGGACCACTGTGGTTGTAGTAGTGTTGGACCACTGTGATTGTAGTGTGGTTGGACCACTGTGGTTGTAGTGTGGTTGGACCACTGTGATTGTAGTGTGGTTGGACCACTGTGGTTGTAGTAGTGTTGGACCACTGTGGTTGTAGTAGTGTTGGACCACTGTGGTTGTAGTAGTGTTGGACCACTGTGGTTGTAGTAGTGTTGGACCACTGTGGTTGTAGTAGTGTTGGACCACTGTGGTTGTAGTAGTGTTGGACCACTGTGATTGTAGGGTGGTTGGACCACTGTGATTGTAGGGTGGTTGGACCACTGTGGTTGTAGTAGTGTTGGACCACTGTGATTGTAGGGTGGTTGGACCACTGTGGTTGTAGTAGTGTTGGACCACTGTGGTTGTAGGGTGGTTGGACCACTGTGGTTGTAGTAGTGTTGGACCACTGTGGTTGTAGTGTGGTTGGACCACTGTGGTTGTAGTGTGGTTGGACCACTGTGGTTGTAGTGTTGTTGGACCACTGTGGTTGTAGTGTGGTTGGACCACTGTGATTGTAGTGTGGTTGGACCAATGATCAGTGTGGTTGTAGTGTGGTTGGACCACTGTGGTTGTAGTGTGGTTGGACCACTGTGGTTGTAGTGTGGTTGGACCACTTGTGTTGCAGTGTGGTTGGACCAATGATCAGTGTGGTTGGACCACTGTGGTTGTAGTAGTGTTGGACCACTGTGATTGTAGTGTGGTTGGACCACTGTGGTTGTAGTGTGGTTGGACCACTGTGGTTGTAGTGTGGTTGGACCACTGTGGTTGTAGTGTGGTTGGACCACTGTGGTTGTAGTGTGGTTGGACCACTGTGATTGTAGTGTGGTTGGACCACTGTGGTTGTAGTGTCGTTGGACCACTGTGATTGTAGTGTGGTTGGACCACTTGTGTTGCAGTGTGGTTGGACCAATGATCAGTGTGGTTGGACCACTTGTGTTGCAGTGTGGTTGGACCAATGATCAGTGTGGTTGGACCAATGATCAGTGTGATTGGACCACTGTGGTTGCAGGGTGGTTGGACCACTGTGGTTGCAGGGTGGTTGGACCACTGTGGTTGCAGGGTGGTTGGACCACTGTGGTTGCAGGGTGGTTGGACCACTGTGGTTGCAGGGTGGTTGGACCACTGTGGTTGCAGGGTGGTTGGACCACTGTGGTTGCAGGGTGGCTGTATTGTAGTCACAGTGCAGCATTTATCAGATGATTCAGTACATCACCAACCAGTTTAACAAACTCCTGTCTTCTGTTGTCCCTTTGTGCTCCATCCTTCCTTCAATCTCAACCATGACGTCCACGACGCTGTCTCCACCAGAACCTGGTGATGTTCCTGAGCCTGCTGGTTGCCTGGGTGATCCCAGACGTACCGAAGGACATCAGTGAGCAGCTGAAGAGAGAGAAGACTCTGCTGGTGGACGTGTTTCTCCGGGAGGAGAAGGAGAAGTTCCACCTCCTCCAGAGCCTCTTCTCCTCCAAGGACCAGCCCAGCCAGGGTCACCCCAACACGGCCCACTTCCGTACTCTACCCCTAGGCCTCTCTCAGGGCCTAGGCCAGCCCCCGGGCGGAGAGGGAGGGGAATCCCGGGTGAGATGCAGGGCTGCCAGTTTCAGCCAGTTCACCAGACAGATGTCCATGTCTCCTAGCAACGATGCAGCCCGACACACAGCGGTCTGACACGCCACTGTAGCGGTTGGATACAAACGTTCTTTATCCCCACAGGAGAAGTTCAGACACCAGTGTGGTAGCTACATGGAGTCTGAATGCTCCTCTGAGATCTCTCACCCATGTAGACTTGGTGTTCTCTTTCTGAAGCAGTGTGATGATGGAACATACTGATCATGGACTTGTTCTTCTGGCCGGATAATCTACGTATTCTTGACCATTGTATGTTAATCTGCATGATGAGAAGTGACTGTATAGTTCACCTTAAGGAAAAACACCTTCAGCCTGACGGTCTTCTCTGAGAGAGCTTCCCATGTCTGGAACACACATGGAGCTGCTGTTTACCGTCACCAATAACCTAAAGACATGGCTAACGGACAGTCTGGTGTGTCAACACCATCCCCCAGCTGTGTAGACCTGCGTTCCATGCTGTCTGCTATACAGTCAGGTGTGTCAACACCATCCCCCAGCTGTGTAGACCTGCTTTCCATGCTGTCTGCTATACAGTCAGGTGTGTCAACACCATCCCCCAGCTGTGTAGACCTGCGTTCCATGCTGTCTGCTATACAGTCAGGTGTGTCAACACCATCCCCCAGCTGTGTAGACCTGCGTTCCATGCTGTCTGCTATACAGTCAGGTGTGTCAACACCATCCCCCAGCTGTGTAGACATGCGTTCCATGCTGTCTGCTATACAGTCAGGTGTGTCAACACCATCCCCCAGCTGTGTAGACCTGCGTTCCATGCTGTCTGCTATACAGTCAGGTGTGTCAACACCATCCCCCAGCTGTGTAGACCTGCGTTCCATGCTGTCTGCTATACAGTCAGGTGTGTCAACACCATCCCCCAGCTGTGTAGACCTGCGTTCCATGCTGTCTGCTATACAGTCAGGTGTGTCAACACCATCCCCCAGCTGTGTAGACCTGCGTTCCATGCTGTCTGCTATACAGTCAGGTGTGTCAACACCATCCCCCAGCTGTGTAGACCTGCGTTCCATGCTGTCTGCTATACAGTCTTGGCTCTTTTTCTGTCATGCTGTTTGTTTGCTTTTTGTGTTGTTGCTTTCTGTCTGTCTGTGTTACTGGTTATATGCTGCTCTGTCTGTCTGTCTGTGTTACAGGTCATATGTTGCTCTGTCTGTCTGTCTGTGTGTTACTGGTTATATGTTGGTCTGTCTGTGTCTCTGTCTGTCTGTGTGTTACTGGTCATATGTTGCTCTGTCTGTGTTACTGGTCATATGTTGCTCTGTCTGTCTGTGTGTTACAGGTCATATGTTGCTCTGTCTGTGTTACTGGTCATATGCTGCTCTGTCTGTGTTACTGGTCATATGTTGCTCTGTCTGCTGTGTTACTGGTCATATGTTGCTCTGTCTGTCTGTCTGTCTGTGTTACTGGTCATATGTTGCTCTGTCTGCTGTGTTACTGGTTATATGTTGCTCTGTCTGTGTTACTGGTTATGTGTTGCTCTGTCTGTGTTACTGGTTATGTGTTGCTCTGTCTGTGTTACTGGTTATGTGTTGCTCTGTCTGTGTTACTGGTCATATGTTGCTCTGTCTGTGTGTTACTGGTTATATGTTGCTCTGTCTGTGTTACTGGTCATATGTTGCTCTGTCTGTCTGTCTGTGTTACTGGTTATATGTTGCTCTGTCTGTGTTACTGGTTATGTGTTGCTCTGTCTGTGTTACTGGTTATGTGTTGCTCTGTCTGTGTTACTGGTCATATGTTGCTCTGTCTGTGTGTTACTGGTTATATGTTGCTCTGTCTGTGTTACTGGTCATATGTTCCTCTGTCTGTGTGTTACTGGTTATATGTTGCTCTGTCTGTCTGTGTGTTACTGGTCATGTGTTGCTCTGTCTGTGTTACTGGTCATATGTTGCTCTGTCTGTCTGTCTGTCTGTGTTACTGGTTATATGTTGCTCTGTCTGTCTGTGTGTTACTGGTCATATGTTGCTCTGTCTGTGTTACTGGTTATATGTTGCTCTGTCTGTGTTACTGGTCATATGCTGCTCTGTCTGTGTTACTGGTCATATGTTGCTCTGTCTGTGTGTTACTGGTTATATGCTGCTCTGTCTGTGTGTTACTGGTTATATGTTGCACTGTCTGTGTTACTGGTCATATGCTGCTCTGTCTGTGTTACTGGTCATATGTTGCTCTGTCTGTGTTACTGGTCATATGCTGCTCTGTCTGTGTTACTGGTTATATGTTGCTCTGTCTGTCTGTGTGTTACTGGTCATGTGTTGCTCTGTCTGTCTGTGTGTTACTGGTCATATGTTGCTCTGTCTGTCTGTGTGTTACTGGTCATATGTTGCTCTGTCTGTGTGTTACTGGTCATATGTTGCTCTGTCTGTCTGTGTGTTACTGGTCATATGTTGCTATGTCTGTGTTACTGGTCATATGTTGCTATGTCTGTGTTACTGGTTATGTTGTTCTGTCTGTGTTACTGGTCATATGTTGCTATGTCTGTGTTACTGGTTATGTTGTTCTGTCTGTGTTACTGGTCATATGTTGCTCTGTCTGTCTGTGTTACTGGTTATGTTGCTCTGTCTGTCTGTGTTACTGGTCATATGTTGTTCTGTCTGTGTTACTGGTCATATGTTGCTCTGTCTGTGTTACTGGTCATATGTTGCTATGTCTGTGTTACTGGTCATATGTTGCTCTGTCTGTGTTACTGGTCATATGTTGCTATGTCTGTGTTACTGGTCATATGTTGCTCTGTCTGTGTTACTGGTCATATGTTGCACTGTCTGTGCTTATTATCTGTCTGTATTGTTATTGGATTTGTTTTTCCCAGGGGCTCTGGTCGAAAATGATCCAGCTGGCTAAAACCATCACCTTTACAGAAATGTTGATAAATGTGTACTGTTCCTGTAAAAAAATAAAACTTAAGAATAATAATTAAAAGGACTGGGTAATGTATAGAATATCAAGGTTCAGAGTGTATAACTGGGTAATGTACATGTTGAGGTCCAGAGTGTATAACTGGGTAATGTACATGTTGAGGTCCAGAGTGTATAACTGGGTAATGTACATGTTGAGGTCAGAGTGTATAACTGGGTAATGTACATGTTGAGGCCCAGAGTGTATAACTGGGTAATGTATAGAATATCAAGGTCCAGAGTGTATAACTGGGTAATGTACATGTTGAGGCCCAGAGTGTATAACTGGGTAATGTACATGTTGAGGTCCAGAGTGTATAACTGGGTAATGTACATGTTGAGGCCCAGAGTGTATAACTGGGTAATGTATAGAATATCAAGGTCCAGAGTGTATAACTGGGTAATGTACATGTTGAGGTCCAGAGTGTATAACTGGGTAATGTACATGTTGAGGCCCAGAGTGTATAACTGGGTAATGTACATGTTGAGGCCCAGAGTGTATAACTGGGTAATGTACATGTTGAGGTCCAGAGTGTATAAGTGGGTAATGTACATGTTGAGGTCCAGAGTGTATAACTGGGTAATGTATAGAATATCAAGGTTCAGAGTGTATAACTGGGTAATGTATAGAATATCAAGGTCCAGAGTGTATAACTGGGTAATGTACATGTTGAGGCCCAGAGTGTATAACTGGGTAATGTACATGTTGAGGTCCAGAGTGTATAACTGGGTAATGTACATGTTGAGGCCCAGAGTGTATAACTGGGTAATGTATAGAATATCAAGGTCCAGAGTGTATAACTGGGTAATGTACATGTTGAGGTCCAGAGTGTATAACTGGGTAATGTACATGTTGAGGCCCAGAGTGTATAACTGGGTAATGTACATGTTGAGGTCCAGAGTGTATAATGGGTAATGTACATGTTGAGGTCCAGAGTGTATAACTGGGTAATGTACATGTTGAGGCCCAGAGTGTATAACTGGGTAATGTACATGTTGAGGTCCAGAGTGTATAAGTGGGTAATGTATAGAATATCAAGGTTCAGAGTGTATAACTGGGTAATGTACATGTTGAGGTCCAGAGTGTATAAGTGGGTAATGTATAGAATATCAAGGTTCAGAGTGTATAACTGGGTAATGTATAGAATATCAAGGTCCAGAGTGTATAACTGGGTAATGTACATGTTGAGGCCCAGAGTGTATAACTGGGTAATGTACATGTTGAGGCCCAGAGTGTATAACTGGGTAATGTACATGTTGAGGTCCAGAGTGTATAACTGGGTAATGTACATGTTGAGGCCCAGAGTGTATAACTGGGTAATGTACATGTTGAGGTCCAGAGTGTATAACTGGGTAATGTACATGTTGAGGCCCAGAGTGTATAACTGGGTAATGTACATGTTGAGGTCCAGAGTGTATAACTGGGTAATGTATAGAATATCAAGGTTCAGAGTGTATAACTGGGTAATGTATAGAATATCAAGGTCCAGAGTGTATAACTGGGTAATGTACATGTTGAGGCCCAGAGTGTATAACTGGGTAATGTATAGAATATCAAGGTTCAGAGTGTATAACTGGGTAATGTACATGTTGAGGCCCAGAGTGTATAACTGGGTAATGTATAGAATATCAAGGTTCAGAGTGTATAACTGGGTAATGTACATGTTGAGGTCCAGAGTGTATAACTGGGTAATGTACATGTTGAGGCCCAGAGTGTATAACTGGGTAATGTATAGAATATCAAGGCCCAGAGTGTATAACTGGGTAATGTATAGAATATCAAGGTCCAGAGTGTATAACTGGGTAATGTACATGTTGAGGTCCAGAGTGTATAACTGGGTAATGTACATGTTGAGGCCCAGAGTGTATAACTGGGTAATGTACATGTTGAGGTCCAGAGTGTATAATGGGTAATGTACATGTTGAGGTCCAGAGTGTATAACTGGGTAATGTACATGTTGAGGCCCAGAGTGTATAACTGGGTAATGTACATGTTGAGGTCCAGAGTGTATAAGTGGGTAATGTATAGAATATCAAGGTTCAGAGTGTATAACTGGGTAATGTACATGTTGAGGTCCAGAGTGTATAAGTGGGTAATGTATAGAATATCAAGGTTCAGAGTGTATAACTGGGTAATGTATAGAATATCAAGGTCCAGAGTGTATAACTGGGTAATGTACATATTGAGGCCCAGAGTGTATAACTGGGTAATGTACATGTTGAGGCCCAGAGTGTATAACTGGGTAATGTACATGTTGAGGTCCAGAGTGTATAACTGGGTAATGTACATGTTGAGGCCCAGAGTGTATAACTGGGTAATGTACATGTTGAGGTCCAGAGTGTATAACTGGGTAATGTACATGTTGAGGCCCAGAGTGTATAACTGGGTAATGTACATGTTGAGGTCCAGAGTGTATAACTGGGTAATGTATAGAATATCAAGGTTCAGAGTGTATAACTGGGTAATGTATAGAATATCAAGGTCCAGAGTGTATAACTGGGTAATGTACATGTTGAGGCCCAGAGTGTATAACTGGGTAATGTATAGAATATCAAGGTTCAGAGTGTATAACTGGGTAATGTACATGTTGAGGCCCAGAGTGTATAACTGGGTAATGTATAGAATATCAAGGTTCAGAGTGTATAACTGGGTAATGTACATGTTGAGGTCCAGAGTGTATAACTGGGTAATGTACATGTTGAGGCCCAGAGTGTATAACTGGGTAATGTATAGAATATCAAGGCCCAGAGTGTATAACTGGGTAATGTACATGTTGAGGTCCAGAGTGTATAACTGGGTAATGTACATGTTGAGGCCCAGAGTGTATAACTGGGTAATGTACATGTTGAGGTCCAGAGTGTATAACTGGGTAATGTACATGTTGAGGCCCAGAGTGTATAACTGGGTAATGTATAGAATATCAAGGTCCAGAGTGTATAACTGGGTAATGTACATGTTGAGGTCCAGAGTGTATAACTGGGTAATGTACATGTTGAGGCCCAGAGTGTATAACTGGGTAATGTATAGAATATCAAGGTCCAGAGTGTATAACTGGGTAATGTACATGTTGAGGTCCAGAGTGTATAACTGGGTAATGTATAGAATATCAAGGTCCAGAGTGTATAACTGGGTAATGTACATGTTGAGGTCCAGAGTGTATAACTGGGTAATGTACATGTTGAGGCCCAGAGTGTATAACTGGGTAATGTACATGTTGAGGTCCAGAGTGTATAACTGGGTAATGTACATGTTGAGGTGTTAGCATCTTTAACATTTCACAGGTGTTAGCATCTTTCACATTTCACAGGTGTTAGCATCTGTCACATTTCACAGGTGTTAGCATCTGTCACATTTCACAGGTGTTAGCATCTGTCACATTTCACAGGTGTTAGCATCTGTCACATTTCACAGGTGTTAGCATCTGTCACATTTCACAGGTGTTAGCATCTTTCACATTTCACAGGTGTTAGCATCTGTCACATTTCACAAGAGGGGGAGACATTTGGTCCATATTCTTGCCTGTAACTTGGAAAGAGAGGGTGGAGCTCTTCGTTCCAGTTCATTCTATCTCTTCTCTTAAAGCCACATGCAGTTGTTGAAAGTGTATTTTTAAATCATCATCATTGTACGGCTAATAAATCACTGTTTATTTCATGAAAATAACGTCAAATATATTTTGGTCATTTATTTCCCTGAGCCTCATTTTGCCATTGAAATGCTCAGTCTGATCATGTGGCCGTGTTGATATAAATGTAATGTACAGAGCCCTGATTGGCAGATAGGATGGTCCAGACTTGGGATTCCCAAACTCTGTGCTGGGGCCCCTTGGGTGGACCTTTTGGTTTGTCCCCCAGCACTACTCCGCTGATTCAGATAATCACAGCTCGATGATGAGTTGGTTATTTGAATCAGCTGTGTCGTTCAAAAAACAAAGTGTGCACCTAGGGAGGGGGGGACTGACTTTAGAATCTACCCACTTACCCCTTCAAAGTAGGTGGAAGCATATCAGAGGAGATTGGTGGCACCTTAATTAGGGAGGACAGGCTTGTGTTCATGACTGGGATGGATAATGGCACCTTAATTAGGGAGGACAGGCTCGTGTTCATGACTGGGATGGATAATGGCACCTTAATTAGGGAGGACAGGCTCGTGTTCATGACTGGTATGGATAATGGCACCTTAATTAGGGAGGACAGGCTCGTGTTCATGACTGGGATGGATAATGGCACCTTAATTAGGGAGGACAGGCTCGTGTTCATGACTGGGATGGTATCAAACACGTTTCCATGTGTTTGATGCCATTACATTCACTCTGACCATTATTATGAGCCATCCTCCCCTCAGCAGCCTCCTGTGATGCATATTTAAATAAAATATGACTGGTCGTTTGTCAGAATAACCAGATCAGATTGTGATGTCATGACCGGGGCCAAAAACTCCATGCCTGAAATTACAGTCATTTATTTCAGAGAGCTCTTTCCCTAAAAAAAGGTATTATCATTATTTTCACAATCTGAGTGTTGTATGTCTTAAAACAACACTGGGAACAATTTGAACAGCACTGCTTCTTTAACCTTCTACTGCAGTGGTTCTGTAACCTTCTACTGCAGTGGTTCTGTAACCTTCTACTGCAGTGGTTCTGTAACCTTCTACTGCAGTGGTTATGTAACCTTCTACTGCAGTGGTTATGTAACCTACTGCAGTGGTTATGTAACCTTCTACTGCAGTGGTTCTGTAACCTTCTACTGCAGTGGTTCTGTAACCTTCTACTGCAGTGGTTCTGTAACCTTCTACTGCAGTGGTTCTGTAACCTTCTACTGCAGTGGTTTCTTTAACCTTCTACTGCAGTGGTTCTGTAACCTTCTACTGCAGTGGGCTAAATCAGGGCCACACAGAGTTATGTGACCTTCTACTGCAGTGGTTCTGTAACCTTCTACTGCAGTGGTTCTGTAACCTTCTACTGCAGTGGTTATGTAACCTTCTACTGCAGTGGTTCTGTAACCTTCTACTGCAGTCGGCTAAATCAGGGCCACACAGAGTTATGTAACCTTCTACTGCAGTGGGCTAAATCAGGGCCACACAGAGTTATGTGACCTTCTACTGCAGTGGGCTAAATCAGGGCCACACAGAGGTCTGTAACCTTCTACTGCAGTCGGCTAAATCAGGGCCACACAGAGGTCTGTAACCTTCTACTGCAGTGGGCTAAATCAGGGCCACACAGAGTTATGTGACCTTCTACTGCAGTCGGCTAAATCAGGGCCACACAGAGTTATGTGACCTTCTACTGCAGTGGGCTAAATCAGGGCCACACAGAGGTCTGTAACCTTCTACTGCAGTGGGCTAAATCAGGGCCACACAGAGTTATGTGACCTACTGCAGTGGGCTAAATCAGGGCCACACAGAGTTATGTGACCTTCTACTGCAGTGGGCTAAATCAGGGCCACACAGAGTTATGTGACCTTCTACTGCAGTGGGCTAAATCAGGGCCACACAGAGTTATGTGACCTTCTACTGCAGTGGGCTAAATCAGGGCCACACAGAGTTATGTGACCTTCTACTGCAGTGGGCTAAATCAGGGCCACACAGAGTTATGTGACCTTCTACTGCAGTGGGCTAAATCAGGGCCACACAGAGTTATGTGACCTTCTACTGCAGTGGGCTAAATCAGGGCCACACAGAGTTATGTGACCTTCTACTGCAGTGGGCTAAATCAGGGCCACACAGAGTTATGTGACCTTCTACTGCAGTGGGCTAAATCAGGGCCACACAGAGTTATGTGACCTTCTACTGCAGTGGGCTAAATCAGGGCCACACAGAGTTATGTGACCTTCTACTGCAGTCGGCTAAATCAGGGCCACACAGAGTTATGTGACCTTCTACTGCAGTGGGCTAAATCAGGGCCACACAGAGTTATGTGACCTTCTACTGCAGTGGGCTAAATCAGGGCCACACAGAGTTATGTGACCTTCTACTGCTTTTAGTTTAGTTTATTAATTCAACCATTTTTAAAAACAAGAACACATAAAACTTGAAAAAGCAATAGTGTATAGTAGGTGTGGCTGTCATCTGGCCGCCCCCCAGTCCCTCTACCAGGTGAATGTGGCTGACTCGCACAGTGTGCTCCCCTTCCCTCCCAACAGTAACCTGTGGTGGGATGGGTATAGCCTCTAGTGATGTGTTGCTGTTCCCTTACGAGAACCCAGTTACTCTGGTGTGTTTATCCCATTGAGTGACTAGTATAGTCCCTCAAGCAAAATAGAATGAAGGATAGTCACATTTTATTTCACCTTTTTATATAACTAGTTGAGAACAAGTTCTCATTTACAACTGTGACATGGCCAAGATAAAGACAAGCAGAGCGACACAAACCACAACAGAGTTCCACATGGAATAAACAACATGTCAATAACACAATAGAAAAGTCTATGTACAGTGTGTCTTATTTATTATTTATTCATACTTATTTTCCACCATAATTTGCAAATAAATTCATTAAAAATCCTACAATGTGATTTTCTGGATTTTTTTTCTAATTTCATCTGTCATAGTTGAAGTGTATCTATGATGAAAATTACAGGCCTCTTGTCTTTTTAAGTTGGAGAACTTGCACAATTGGTGGTTGACTAAATACTGTTTTGCCCGACTGTAAGTAAGATCAGGGAGATAAGGCAATAAATAGGCCATAGTGGCAAAATAATTAAAATTTGGCAATTAAACACTGGCGTGATAGCTGTGCAGAAGATGAATGTGCAAGTAGACATACTGGTATTTATAGGGCCCAGGTATTTATAGGGGGTTGGAGGCCAGGTATTTATAGGGGGTTGGGGGCCAGGTATTTATAGGGGTTGGGGACCAGGTATTTATAGGGGTTGGGAGGCCCAGGTATTTATAGGGGTTGGGGGCCAGGTGTTTATAGGGGGTTTGGGGCCAGGTATTTATAGGGGTTGGGAGGCCCAGGTATTTATAGGGGTTTGGGGGCCCAGGTATTTATAGGGGTTTGGGGGCCCAGGTATTTATAGGGGTTGGGTGCTAGGTATTTATAGGGGTTGGGGGCCCAGTTATTTATAGGGGGTTGGGGCCAGGTATTTATAGGGGTTGGGGGGCCCAGGTATTTATAGGGGTTGGGGGGGGGGGCAGGTATTTATAGGGGTTGGGGGGCCCAGGTATTTATAGGGGTTTGGGGGGCCCAGGTATTTATAGGGTTGGGGGCCCAGGTATTTATAGGGGTTGGGGCTCCAGGTATTTATAGGGGGTTGGGGGGGCCCAGGTATTTATAGGGGGTTGGGGGCCAGGTATTCATAGGGGGTTGGGGGACCCAGGTATTTATAGGGGGTTGGGGCTCCAGGTATTTAAAGGGTTGGGGGGCCCAGGTATTTATAGGGGGTTGGGGGGACCCAGGTATTTATAGGGGGTTGGGGTCATGCGCATTACATCCGTGGCACAGAATTACTTTGAAATTCACAGCTCGCCCTCTCCTGCCACCAGAAGGAAGGATATCCCATTTAGTGACTAGCAGATTCCCTAGCTCAAAGAAGAGGGGGAGGAAGAGGGCGGGAAGAAAGGAAGAGAGAGGGAAGAAAGGAAGAGAGAAAGTAAATGAGGTGGCGAGGGAGAGGAAGGATATCTCATTTAGTGACTAGCAGATTCCCTAGCTCATAGAAGAGGGGGAGGAAGAGGGCGGGAAGAAAGGAAGAGAGATGGAAGAAAGGAAGAGAGAAAGTAAATGAGGTAGCGAGGGAGAGGAAGGACATCAGAATAAGAGTAGCCCACCAGACGACGATGATGATGATGGCTGTGAGATGAGATCATTACTGATTCATGAGGACAGAGTGAACTGGGACAGATTCCCAGAGGTCTGATGTATCCTAGCCCAGCTCCTGTAACATCACAACTCTGTCAGAACATGTTGCTAGTCAGACTGCCTAATCACTTCACTATGTTAGCTAGGAGACATTACAACTCTGTCAGAACATGCTGCTAGTCAGACTGCCTAATCACTTCACTCTGTTAGCTAGGAGACATTACAACTCTGTCAGAACATGCTGCTATTCAGACTGCCTAATCACTTCACTATGTTAGCTAGGAGACATTACAACTCTGTCAGAACATGCTGCTAGTCAGACTGCCTAATCACTTCACTCTGTTAGCTAGGAGACATTACAACTCTGTCAGAACATGCTGCTAGTCAGACTGCCTAATCACTTCACTCTGTTAGCTAGGATATTACAACTCTGTCAGAACATGCTGCTAGTCAGACTGCCTAATCACTTCACTATGTTAGCTAGGAGACATTACAACTCTGTCAGAACATGCTGCTAGTCAGACTGCCTAATCACTTCACTCTGTTAGCTAGAGACATTACAACTCTGTCAGAACATGCTGCTAGTCAGACTGCCTAATCACTTCACTCTGTTAGCTAGAGACATTACAACTCTGTCAGAACATGCTGCTAGTCAGACTGCCTAATCACTTCACTATGTTAGCTAGGAGACATTACAACTCTGTCAGAACATGCTGCTAGTCAGACTGCCTAATCACTTCACTCTGTTAGCTAGGAGACATTACAACTCTGTCAGAACATGCTGCTAGTCAGACTGCCTAATCACTCCACTCTGTTAGCTAGGAGACATTACAACTCTGTCAGAACATGCTGCTAGTCAGACTGCCTAATCACTTCACTCTGTTAGCTAGGAGACATTACAACTCTGTCAGAACATGCTGCTAGTCAGACTGCCTAATCACTTCACTCTGTTAGCTAGGAGACATTACAACTCTGTCAGAACATGCTGCTAGTCAGACTGCCTAATCACTTCACTCTGTTAGCTAGGAGACATTACAACTCTGTCAGAACATGCTGCTAGTCAGACTGCCTAATCACTTCACTCTGTTAGCTAGGAGACATTACAACTCTGTCAGAACATGCTGCTAGTCAGACTGCCTAATCACTTCACTCTGTTAGCTAGGAGACATTACAACTCTGTCAGAACATGCTGCTAGTCAGACTGCCTAATCACTTCACTCTGTTAGCTAGGAGACATTACAACTCTGTCAGAACATGCTGCTAGTCAGACTGCCTAATCACTTCACTCTGTTAGCTAGGAGACATTACAACTCTGTCAGAACATGCTGCTAGTCAGACTGCCTAATCACTCCACTCTGTTAGCTAGGAGACATTACAACTCTGTCAGAACATGCTGCTAGTCGGAACAGCCAACCTATCAGAACAACCCAGCCCTGTAACATCATAGTGGATTAAACCTATCAGAACAACCCAGCCCTGTAACATCATAGTGGATTAAACCTATCAGAACAACCCAGCCCTGTAACATCATAGTGGATTAAACCTATCAGAACAACCCAGCCCTGTAACATCATAGTGGATTAAACCTATCAGAACAACCCAGCCCTGTTACATCATAGTGGATTAAACCTATCAGAACAACCCAGCCCTGTAACATCATAGTGGATTAAACCTATCAGAACAACCCAGCCCTGTTACATCATAGTGAATGAAACCTATCAGAACAACCCAGCCCTGTAACATCATAGTGAATTAAACCTATCAGAACAACCCAGCCCTGTTACATCATAGTGGATGAAACCAATCAGAACAACCCAGCCCTGTTACATCATAGTGGATGAAACCTATCAGAACAACCCAGCCCTGTTACATCATAGTGGATGAAACCTATCAGAACAACCCAGCCCTGTAACATCATAGTGGATTAAACCAATCAGAACAACCCAGCCCTGTAACATCATAGTGGATTAAACCTATCAGAACAACCCAGCCCTGTAACATCATAGTGGATTAAACCTATCAGAACAACCCAGCCCTGTTACATCATAGTGGATGAAACCTATCAGAACAACCCAGCCCTGTAACATCATAGTGGATTAAACCTATCAGAACAACCCAGCCCTGTAACATCATAGTGGATTAAACCTATCAGAACAACCCAGCCCTGTTACATCATAGTGGATTAAACCTATCAGAACAACCCAGCCCTGTAACATCATAGTGGATTAAACCTATCAGAACAACCCAGCCCTGTAACATCATAGTGGATTAAACCAATCAGAACAACCCAGACCTGTTACATCATAGTGGATTAAACCAATCAGAACAACCCAGCCCTGTAACATCATAGTGGATTAAACCTATCAGAACAACCCAGCCCTGTTACATCATAGTGGATTAAACCTATCAGAACAACCCAGCCCTGTAACATCATAGTGGATTAAACCAATCAGAACAACCCAGCCCTGTAACATCATAGTGGATTAAACCAATCAGAACAACCCAGCCCTGTTACATCATAGTGGATTAAACCTATCAGAACAACCCAGCCCTGTAACATCATAGTGGATTAAACCAATCAGAACAACCCAGCCCTGTAACATCATAGTGGATTAAACCAATCAGAACAACCCAGCCCTGTAACATCATAGTGGATTAAACCTATCAGAACAACCCAGCCCTGTTACATCATAGTGGATTAAACCTATCAGAACAACCCAGCCCTGTAACATCATAGTGGATTAAACCTATCAGAACAACCCAGCCCTGTTACATCACAGTGGATTAAACCAATCAGAACAACCCAGCCCTGTAACATCATAGTGGATTAAACCAATCAGAACAACCCAGCCCTGTTACATCATAGTGGATTAAA
The DNA here is from genome assembly GCF_021184085.1 of Oncorhynchus gorbuscha. Classification (NCBI taxonomy): domain Eukaryota; kingdom Metazoa; phylum Chordata; class Actinopteri; order Salmoniformes; family Salmonidae; genus Oncorhynchus; species Oncorhynchus gorbuscha. The sequence goes on along the minus strand of NW_025745763.1, from coordinate 225,358 downwards.
CCTATCAGAACAACCCAGCCCTGTAACATCATAGTGGATTAAATCAAATCAAATCAAATCAAATTTATTTATATAGCCCTTCGTACGTCAGCTGATATCTCAAAGTGCTGTACAGAAACCCAGCCTAAAACCCCAAACAGCAAACAATGCAGGTGTAAAAGCACGGTGGCTAGGAAAAACTCCCTAGAAAGGCCAAAACCTAGGAAGAAACCTAGAGAGGAACCGGGCTATGTGGGGTGGCCAGTCCTCTTCTGGCTGTGCCGGGTAGAGATTATAACAGAACATGACCAAGATGTTCAAATGTTCATAAATGACCAGCATGGTCAAATAATAATAAGGCAGAACAGTTGAAACTGGAGCAGCAGCACAGTCAGGTGGACTGGGGACAGCAAGGAGCCATCATGTCAGGTAGTCCTGGGGCACGGTCCTAGGGCTCAGGTCCTCCGAGAGAGAGAAAGAAAGAGAGAATTAGAGAGAGCATATGTGGGGTGGCCAGTCCTCTTCCGGCTGTGCCGGGTGGAGATTATAACAGAACGTGGCCAAGATGTTCAAATGTTCATAAATGACCAGCATGGTTGAATAATAGTAAGGCAGAACAGTTGAAACTGGAGCAGGAGCATGGCCAGGTGGACTGGGGACAGCAAGGAGTCCTCATGTCAGGTAGTCCTGGGACATGGTCCTAGGGCCCAGGCCAGTTGAAACTGGAGCAGCAGCATGGCCAGGTGGACTGGGGACAGCAAGGAGTCATCATGTCAGGTAGTCCTGGGGCATGGTTCTAGGGCTCAGGTCCTCCGAGAGAGAGAAAGAAAGAGAGAAGGAGAGAATTAGAGAACGCACACTTAGATTTACACAGGACACCGAATAGGACAGGAGAAGTACTCCAGATAAACAAACTGACCCTAGCCCCCCGACATAAACTACTGCAGCATAAATACTGGAGGCTGAGACAGGAGGGGTCAGGAGACACTGTGGCCCCATAAACCAATCAGAACAACCCAGACCTGTTACATCATAGTGGATTAAACCAATCAGAACAACCCAGCCCTGTAACATCATAGTGGATTAAACCTATCAGAACAACCCAGCCCTGTTACATCATAGTGGATTAAACCTATCAGAACAACCCAGCCCTGTAACATCATAGTGGATTAAACCAATCAGAACAACCCAGCCCTGTAACATCATAGTGGATTAAACCAATCAGAACAACCCAGCCCTGTTACATCATAGTGGATTAAACCAATCAGAACAACCCAGCCCTGTTACATCATAGTGGATGAAACCTATCAGAACAACCAAGCCCTGTAACATCATAGTGGATTAAACCTATCAGAACAACCCAGCCCTGTTACATCATAGTGGATTAAACCTACAGTCGTAAAAGACCCTTTGAGTTTTTCCATATTTTGTGACATTACACCTTTAATCTAGAATGAAGTGTGTAATGTCTTCATCAATCTAGAGACACCACCCCATAATCACAATGCAAAAACAGGTTTTAAGGAATTTTAACACATTTAAAAAAGAATCCCTTATTTACGTCAGCATTCAGACCCTTTTCTATGAGACTTGAAATTGAGCTCAGGTGCATCCTGTTTCCGTTGATCATCCTTCAGATGTTTCTACAACTTCATTGGAGTCCACCTGTGGCAAATTCAATTGATTGGACATGAATTGTCTATATACGGAGAAAAAACCAAGCCATCTGTAGAGCTCCGAGACAGGATTGTGTCGAGGCACAGATCTGGGGAAAGGAACCAAAAAATGTCTGCAACATTGAATGACTCCAAGACCACAGTGGCCTCCATCATTCTTAAATGGAAGACGTTTGGAACCACCAAGACTCTTCCTAGAGCTGTCCGCCTGGCCAAACTGAGAAATCGGGGGAGAAGGGCGTTGGTCAGGGAGGTGACCAAGAACCCGATGGTTACTCTGACAGAGCTCCAGAGTTCCTCTGTGGAGAACCTTCCAGAAGCCATCTCTGCAGCACTCCACCAATCAGGTCTTTTATGGTAGAGTGGCCAAAAGAAAAGCCACTCCTCAGTAAAAGGCACATGACAGCTCGCTTGGAGTTTGCCAAAAGGAATCCGAAGAACTCACACCATGAGAAACAAGATTCTCTGGTCTGATGAAACCAAGATCTAACTCTGAAAATAGCTGTGCAGCAACGCTCCCCATCCAACCTGACAGAGCTTGAGAGGATCTGCAGAGAAGAATGGGAGAACAGGATAATGTAAGGAGAGCCTGTGTTCTGAGAGGGAGCAGAACAGGATAATGTAAGGAGAGCCTGTGTTCTGAGAGGGAGCAGAACAGGATAATGTAAGGAGAGCCTGTGTTCTGAGAGGGAGCAGAACAGGATAATGTAAGGAGAGCCTGTGTTCTGAGAGGGAGCAGAACAGGATAATGTAAGGAGAGCCTGTGTTCTGAGAAGGAGCAGAACAGGATAATGTAAGGAGAGCCTGTGTTCTGAGAAGGAGCAGAACAGGATAATGTAAGGAGAGCCTGTGTTCTGAGAAGGAGCAGAACAGGATAATGTAAGGAGAGCCTGTGTTCTGAGAAGGAGCAGAACAGGATAATGTAAGGAGAGCCTGTGTTCTGAGAAGGAGCAGAACAGGATAATGTAAGGAGAGCCTGTGTTCTGAGAGGGAGCAGAACAGGATAATGTAAGGAGAGCCTGTGTTCTGAGCGGGAGCAGAACAGGATAATGTAAGGAGAGCCTGTGTTCTGAGAGGGAGCAGAACAGGATAATGTAAGGAGAGCCTGTGTTCTGAGAGGGAGCAGAACAGGATAATGTAAGGAGAGCCTGTGTTCTGAGAGGGAGCAGAACAGGATAATGTAAGGAGAGCCTGTGTTCTGAGAGTGTTCTGGGAGCAGAACAGGATAATGTAAGGAGAGCCTGTGTTCTGAGAGGGAGCAGAACAGGATAATGTAAGGAGAGCCTGTGTTCTGAGAGGGAGCAGAACAGGATAATGTAAGGAGAGCCTGTGTTCTGAGAGGGAGCAGAACAGGATAATGTAAGGAGAGCCTGTGTTCTGAGAGGGAGCAGAACAGGATAATGTAAGGAGAGCCTGTGTTCTGAGAGGGAGCAGAACAGGATAATGTAAGGAGAGCCTGTGTTCTGAGAGGGAGCAGAACAGGATAATGTAAGGAGAGCCTGTGTTCTGAGAGGGAGCAGAACAGGATAATGTAAGGAGAGCCTGTGTTCTGAAGTCATAAACAGCCTCCAGGCTGCACTTTCACAGGGTGTCATGTGTTGTCTACACCTCTACATTCCCCTATTGTGTGTGTGTGTGTGTGTGTGTGTGTGTGTGTGTGTGTGTGTGTGTGTGTGTGTGTGTGTGTGTGTGTGTGTGTGTGTGTGTGTGTGTGTGTGTGTGTGTGTGTGTGTGTGTGTGTGTGTGTGTGTGTGTGTGTGTGTGTGTGTGCGCGTGCTTAAGCCCAGCCTCTGGCACATTCCTGAACCGGCTCCACAAAACTTTGATGAACTGATTTGTCTCAGGTGATGTTTACTTTGTCTCTCTTTCTCTCAATTCAAATTCAATTTACGGGGCTTTATTGGCATGTGGGACATATGTTAACATTGCCAAATCAAGTGGAATAGATCATAAACAAAAATGAAATAAACTATCAACATGAACTGTAAACATTACAAAATAAGTTCCAAAATAATAGAGACATTTCAAATGTCACATGTGTGCCATACAACACAGTGTTGTAACAATGAGTAAATAGTTAAAGTACAAAAGGGAAAATAAATAAGCATAAATTTGGGTTGTATTTACAATGGTGTTTGTTCTTCACTGGTTGCCCTTTTTTGTGGCAACAGGTCACAAATCTTGCTGCTGTGATGACACACTGTGGTATTTCACACAGTAGATATGGGAGTTTATCAAAATTGGGTTTGTTTTCTAATTATTTGTGGATCTGTGTAATCTGAGGGAAATATGTGTCTCTAATATGGTCATACATTTGGCAGGAGGTTAGGAAGTTTTGTGGGCAGTGTGCACATAGCCTGTCTCCCTTGAGAGTCAGGTCTCCCTACGACAGCCTTTCTCAATAGCAAGGCTATGCTCACTGAGTCTGTACAATCAAAAATATTTCCTTCATTTTGGGTCAGTCACAGTGGTCAGGTATTCTGCTACTGTGTACTCTCTGTTTAGGGCCAAATAGCATTCTAGTTTGCTCTGTGTTTTGTTCGTTTTTTCCAATGTGTCCATGGTCCTTCTGTAGCTCAGTTGGTAGAGCATGGTGCTTGTAACGCCAGGGTAGTGGGTTCGATTCCCGGGACCACCCATACGTGGAATGTATGCACACATGACTGTAAGTCGCTTTGGATAAAAGCGTCTGCTAAATGGCATATATTATTATTATATATTAAGTAATTAACTGAGTTTTCTCATCAAATCAAATCAAATCAAATTTATTTATATAGCCCTTCGTACATCAGCTGATATCTCAAAGTGCTGTACAGAAACCCAGCCTAAAACCCCAAACAGCAAACAATGCAGGTGTAAAAGCACGGTGGCTAGGAAAAATTCCCTAGAAAGGCCAAAACCTAGGAAAAAACCTAGAGAGGAACCAGGCTATGTGGGGTGGCCAGTCCTCTTCTGGCTGTGCCGGGTAGAGATTATAACAGAACATGACCAAGATGTTCAAATGTTCATAAATGACCAGCATGGTCGAATAATAATAAGGCAGAACAGTTGAAACTGGAGCAGCAGCACAGTCAGGTGGAATGGGGACAGCAAGGAGCCATCATGTCAGGTAGTCCTGGGGCACGGTCCTAGGGCTCAGGTCCTCCCGAGAGAGAGAGAGAAAGAGAGAATTAGAGAGAGCATATGTGGGGTGGTCAGTCCTCTTCTGGCTGTGCCGGGTGGAGATTATAACAGAACGTGGCCAAGATGTTCAAATGTTCATAAATGACCAGCATGGTTGAATAATAGTAAGGCAGAACAGTTGAAACTGGAGCAGCAGCATGGCCAGGTGCACTGGGGACAGCAAGGAGTCACCATGTCAGGTAGTCCTGGGGCATGGTCCTAGGGCTCAGGTCCTCAGAGAGAGAAAGAAAGAGAGAAGGACAGAATTAGAGAACGCACACTTAGATTCACACAGGACACCGAATAGGACAGGAGAAATACTCCAGATATAACAAACTGACCCTAGCCCCCGACACATAAACTACTGCAGCATAAATACTGGAGGCTGAGACAGGATGATTTCGCTCATGATTTGGTTGGGTCTAATTGTGCTGCTGTCCTGGGGCTCTGTGGGGTGTGTTTGTGTTTGTGAACAGAGCCCCAGGACCAGCTTGCTTAGGGGACTCTTCTCCAGGTCCATCTCACTGTAGGTGATGACTTT
>NW_025745763.1:137500-215000 GCF_021184085.1 Oncorhynchus gorbuscha | reverse complement strand
AGCCCAGGGTCCATCAGACCTGGATCCCTCCCCCAGCCCAGGGTCCATCAGACCTGGATCCCTCCCCCAGCCCAGGGTCCATCAGACCTGGATCCCCCTCCCCCAGCCCAGGGTCCATCAGACCTGGATCCCCTTCCCCCAGCCCAGGGTCCATCAGACCTGGATCCCCCTCCCCCAGCCCAGGGTCCATCAGACCTGGATCCCCCTCCCCCAGCCCAGGGTCCATCAGACCTGGATCCCCCTCCCCCAGCCCAGGGTCCATCAGACCTGGATTCACCCCCCCTCCCCCAGCCCAGGGTCCATCAGACCTGGATCCCCCTCCCCCAGCCCAGGGTCCATCAGACCTGGATCCCCCTCCCCCAGCCCAGGGTCCATCAGACCTGGATTCACCCCCTCCCCCAGCCCAGGGTCCATCAGACCTGGATCACCCTCCCCCAGCCCAGGGTCCATCAGACCTGGATCCCTCCCCCCCCCCAGCCCAGGGTCCATCAGACCTGGATCCCCCTCCCCAGCCCAGGGTCCATCAGACCTGGATTCACCCCCCCCTCCCCCAGCCCAGGGTCCATCAGACCTGGATCCCTCCCCCCTCCCCCAGCCCAGGGTCCATCTACTACTAATACAGCTCCTATGACTAATACAGCTCCTATTACTAATACAGAGAGATGACTATAGATCTATACAGTCTAGATCACTCTGTAGACTGAACAGCAGACAAGTGGAGAGATGACTATAGATCTATACAGTCTAGATCACTCTGTAGACTGAACAGCAGACAAGTGGAGAGAGATGACTATAGATCTATACAGTCTAGATCACTCTGTAGACTGAACAGCAGACAAGTGGAGAGAGATGACTATAGATCTATACAGTCTAGATCACTCTGTAGACTGAACAGCAGACAAGTGGAGAGAGATGACTATAGATCTATACAGTCTAGATCACTCTGTAGACTGAACAGCAGACCAGTGGAGAGAGATGACAATAGATATATATACTGATTAGAAGGGACAGGTAGTCTGTGAACTGGTTGTGAAATGGGTCTTTCCTGCAGGTCTATGTTGTCTAGATCCTGGTAAGCAGCTGGTCTAGGGCTTGGCTGGACTCAGAGTCTGTCTGGAGGGACATCTCCTCTGCTAGCACACTCCTCTGGAAGTCCTGCAGGGAGAGAGACATCATCACATCACTTCAGTGAATCTAATGGTGACAAATCCCTGCTACTCCTGAACCACAGTATGGATAAATGGTATCAGTCTTTGGTACATTAGCCCTCAATGTCCCTGCTACTCCTGAACCACAGTATGGATAAATGGTATCAGTCTTTGGTACATTAGCCCTCAATGTCCCTGCTACTCCTGAACCACAGTATGGATAAATGGTATCAGTCTTTGGTACATAAACCCTCAATGTCCCTGCTACTCCTGAACCACAGTATGGATAAATGGTATCAGTCTTTGGTACATAAACCCTCAATGTCCCTGCTACTCCTGAACCACAGTATGGATAAATGGTATCAGTCTTTGGTACATAAACCCTCAATGTCCCTGCTACTCCTGAACCACAGTATGGATAAATGGTATCAGTCTTTGGTACATAAACCCTCAATGTCCCTGCTACTCCTGAACCTGTATGGATAAATGGTATCAGTCTTTGGTACATAAACCCTCAATGTCCCTGCTACTCCTGAACCACAGTATGGATAAATGGTATCAGTCTTTGGTACATAAACCCTCAATGCCCCTGCTACTCCTGAACCACAGTATGGATAAATGGTACCAGTCTTTGGTACATTAGCCCTCAATGTCCCTGCTACTCCTGAACCACAGTATGGATAAATGGTACCAGTCTTTGGTACATTAGCCCTCAATGTCCCTGCTACTCCTGAACCACAGTATGGATAAATGGTACCAGTCTTTGGTACATAAACCCTCAATGTCCCTGCTACTCCTGAACCACAGTATGGATAAATGGTATCAGTCTTTGGTACATAAACCCTCAATGTCCCTGCTACTCCTGAACCACAGTATGGATAAATGGTACCAGTCTTTGGTACATTAGCCCTCAATGTCCCTGCTACTCCTGAACCACAGTATGGATAAATGGTACCAGTCTTTGGTACATAAACCCTCAATGTCCCTGCTACTCCTGAACCACAGTATGGATAAATGGTACCAGTCTTTGGTACATTAGCCCTCAATGTCCCTGCTACTCCTGAACCACAGTATGGATAAATGGTATCAGTCTTTGGTACATAAACCCTCAATGTCCCTGCTACTCCTGAACCACAGTATGGATAAATGGTATCAGTCTTTGGTACATAAACCCTCAATGTCCCTGCTACTCCTGAACCACAGTATGGATAAATGGTACCAGTCTTTGGTACATAAACCCTCAATGTCCCTGCTACTCCTGAACCACAGTATGGATAAATGGTACCAGTCTTTGATACATTAGCCCTCAATGTCCCTGCTACTCCTGAACCACAGTATGGATAAATGGTACCAGTCTTTGGTACATTAGCCCTCAATGTCCCTGCTACTCCTGAACCACAGTATGGATAAATGGTACCAGTCTTTGGTACATTAGCCCTCAATGTCCCTGCTACTCCTGAACCACAGTATGGATAAATGGTACCAGTCTTTGGTACATTAGCCCTCAATGTCCCTGCTACTCCTGAACCACAGTATGGATAAATGGTATCAGTCTTTGGTACATAAACCCTCAATGTCCCTGCTACTCCTGAACCACAGTATGGATAAATGGTACCAGTCTTTGGTACATCAACCCTCAATGTCCCTGCTACTCCTGAACCACAGTATGGATAAATGGTACCAGTCTTTGGTACATTAGCCCTCAATGTCCCTGCTACTCCTGAACCACAGTATGGATAAATGGTACCAGTCTTTGGTACATTAGCCCTCAATGTCCCTGCTACTCCTGAACCACAGTATGGATAAATGGTACCAGTCTTTGGTACATAAACCCTCAATGTCCCTGCTACTCCTGAACCACAGTGTGGATAAATGGTATCAGTCTTTGGTACATAAACCCTCAATGTCCCTGCTACTCCTGAACCACAGTATGGATAAATGGTATCAGTCTTTGGTACATAAACCCTCAATGTCCCTGCTACTCCTGAACCACAGTATGGATAAATGGTATCAGTCTTTGGTACATTAGCCCTCAATGTCCCTGCTACTCCTGAACCACAGTATGGATAAATGGTACCAGTCTTTGGTACATTAGCCCTCAATGTCCCTGCTACTCCTGAACCACAGTATGGATAAATGGTATCAGTCTTTGGTACATTAGCCCTCAATGTCCCTGCTACTCCTGAACCACAGTATGGATAAATGGTATCAGTCTTTGGTACATAAACCCTCAATGTCCCTGCTACTCCTGAACCACAGTATGGATAAATGGTATCAGTCTTTGGTACATAAACCCTCAATGTCCCTGCTACTCCTGAACCACAGTATGGATAAATGGTATCAGTCTTTGGTACATAAACCCTCAATGTCCCTGCTACTCCTGAACCACAGTATGGATAAATGGTATCAGTCTTTGGTACATAAACCCTCAATGTCCCTGCTACTCCTGAACCACAGTATGGATAAATGGTATCAGTCTTTGGTACATAAACCCTCAATGTCCCTGCTACTCCTGAACCACAGTATGGATAAATGGTATCAGTCTTTGGTACATAAACCCTCAATGTCCCTGCTACTCCTGAACCACAGTATGGATAAATGGTACCAGTCTTTGGTACATTAGCCCTCAATGTCCCTGCTACTCCTGAACCACAGTATGGATAAATGGTACCAGTCTTTGGTACATTAGCCCTCAATGTCCCTGCTACTCCTGAACCACAGTATGGATAAATGGTACCAGTCTTTGGTACATTAGCCCTCAATGTCCCTGCTACTCCTGAACCACAGTATGGATAAATGGTATCAGTCTTTGGTACATAAACCCTCAATGTCCCTGCTACTCCTGAACCACAGTATGGATAAATGGTACCAGTCTTTGGTACATTAGCCCTCAATGTCCCTGCTACTCCTGAACCACAGTATGGATAAATGGTACCAGTCTTTGGTACATTAGCCCTCAATGTCCCTGCTACTCCTGAACCACAGTATGGATAAATGGTACCAGTCTTTGGTACATTAGCCCTCAATGTCCCTGCTACTCCTGAACCACAGTATGGATAAATGGTATCAGTCTTTGGTACATAAACCCTCAATGTCCCTGCTACTCCTGAACCACAGTATGGATAAATGGTACCAGTCTTTGGTACATTAGCCCTCAATGTCCCTGCTACTCCTGAACCACAGTATGGATAAATGGTACCAGTCTTTGGTACATTAGCCCTCAATGTCCCTGCTACTCCTGAACCACAGTATGGATAAATGGTACCAGTCTTTGGTACATAAACCCTCAATGTCCCTGCTACTCCTGAACCACAGTATGGATAAATGGTACCAGTCTTTGGTACATTAGCCCTCAATGTCCCTGCTACTCCTGAACCACAGTATGGATACATGGTACCAGTCTTTGGTACATAAACCCTCAATGTCCCTGCTACTCCTGAACCACAGTGTGGATAAATGGTATCAGTCTTTGGTACATAAACCCTCAATGTCCCTGCTACTCCTGAACCACAGTATGGATAAATGGTATCAGTCTTTGTTACATAAACCCTCAATGTCCCTGCTACTCCTGAACCACAGTATGGATAAATGGTATCAGTCTTTGGTACATTAGCCCTCAATGTCCCCGCTACTCCTGAACCACAGTATGGATAAATGGTATCAGTCTTTGGTACATTAGCCCTCAATGTCCCTGCTACTCCTGAACCACAGTATGGATAAATGGTATCAGTCTTTGGTACATTAGCCCTCAATGTCCCTGCTACTCCTGAACCACAGTATGGATAAATGGTATCAGTCTTTGGTACATAAACCCTCAATGTCCCTGCTACTCCTGAACCACAGTATGGATAAATGGTATCAGTCTTTGGTACATAAACCCTCAATGTCCCTGCTACTCCTGAACCACAGTATGGATAAATGGTATCAGTCTTTGGTACATAAACCCTCAATGTCCCTGCTACTCCTGAACCACAGTATGGATAAATGGTATCAGTCTTTGGTACATAAACCCTCAATGTCCCTGCTACTCCTGAACCACAGTATGGATAAATGGTACCAGTCTTTGGTACATAAACCCTCAATGTCCCTTCCACTTCCTGAACCACAGTATGGATAAATGGTATCAGTCTTTGGTACATAAACCCTCAATGTCCCTGCTACTCCTGAACCACAGTATGGATAAATGGTACCAGTCTTTGGTACATTAGCCCTCAATGTCCCTGCTACTCCTGAACCACAGTATGGATAAATGGTACCAGTCTTTGGTACATTAGCCCTCAATGTCCCTGCTACTCCTGAACCACAGTATGGATAAATGGTACCAGTCTTTGGTACATTAGCCCTCAATGTCCCTGCTACTCCTGAACCACAGTATGGATAAATGGTATCAGTCTTTGGTACATAAACCCTCAATGTCCCTGCTACTCCTGAACCACAGTATGGATAAATGGTACCAGTCTTTGGTACATTAGCCCTCAATGTCCCTGCTACTCCTGAACCACAGTATGGATAAATGGTACCAGTCTTTGGTACATTAGCCCTCAATGTCCCTGCTACTCCTGAACCACAGTATGGATAAATGGTACCAGTCTTTGGTACATTAGCCCTCAATGTCCCTGCTACTCCTGAACCACAGTATGGATAAATGGTATCAGTCTTTGGTACATAAACCCTCAATGTCCCTGCTACTCCTGAACCACAGTATGGATAAATGGTACCAGTCTTTGGTACATTAGCCCTCAATGTCCCTGCTACTCCTGAACCACAGTATGGATAAATGGTACCAGTCTTTGGTACATTAGCCCTCAATGTCCCTGCTACTCCTGAACCACAGTATGGATAAATGGTATCAGTCTTTGGTACATAAACCCTCAATGTCCCTGCTACTCCTGAACCACAGTATGGATAAATGGTACCAGTCTTTGGTACATAAACCCTCAATGTCCCTGCTACTCCTGAACCACAGTATGGATAAATGGTACCAGTCTTTGGTACATTAGCCCTCAATGTCCCTGCTACTCCTGAACCACAGTATGGATAAATGGTACCAGTCTTTGGTACATTAGCCCTCAATGTCCCTGCTACTCCTGAACCACAGTATGGATAAATGGTACCAGTCTTTGGTACATTAGCCCTCAATGTCCCTGCTACTCCTGAACCACAGTATGGATAAATGGTACCAGTCTTTGGTACATTAGCCCTCAATGTCCCTGCTACTCCTGAACCACAGTATGGATAAATGGTATCAGTCTTTGGTACATAAACCCTCAATGTCCCTGCTACTCCTGAACCACAGTATGGATAAATGGTACCAGTCTTTGGTACATAAACCCTCAATGTCCCTGCTACTCCTGAACCACAGTATGGATAAATGGTACCAGTCTTTGGTACATTAGCCCTCAATGTCCCTGCTACTCCTGAACCACAGTATGGATAAATGGTACCAGTCTTTGGTACATTAGCCCTCAATGTCCCTGCTACTCCTGAACCACAGTATGGATAAATGGTACCAGTCTTTGGTACATAAACCCTCAATGTCCCTGCTACTCCTGAACCACAGTGTGGATAAATGGTATCAGTCTTTGGTACATAAACCCTCAATGTCCCTGCTACTCCTGAACCACAGTATGGATAAATGGTACAGTCTTTGGTACATTAGCCCTCAATGTCCCTGCTACTCCTGAACCACAGTATGGATAAATGGTATCAGTCTTTGGTACATTAGCCCTCAATGTCCCTGCTACTCCTGAACCACAGTATGGATAAATGGTACCAGTCTTTGGTACATTAGCCCTCAATGTCCCTGCTACTCCTGAACCACAGTATGGATAAATGGTACCAGTCTTTGGTACATAAACCCTCAATGTCCCTGCTACTCCTGAACCACAGTATGGATAAATGGTACCAGTCTTTGGTACATTAGCCCTCAATGTCCCTGCTACTCCTGAACCACAGTATGGATAAATGGTACCAGTCTTTGGTACATTAGCCCTCAATGTCCCTGCTACTCCTGAACCACAGTATGGATAAATGGTACCAGTCTTTGGTACATTAGCCCTCAATGTCCCTGCTACTCCTGAACCACAGTATGGATAAATGGTACCAGTCTTTGGTACATTAGCCCTCAATGTCCCTGCTACTCCTGAACCACAGTATGGATAAATGGTACCAGTCTTTGGTACATTAGCCCTCAATGTCCCTGCTACTCCTGAACCACAGTATGGATAAATGGTACCAGTCTTTGGTACATTAGCCCTCAATGTCCCTGCTACTCCTGAACCACAGTATGGATAAATGGTACCAGTCTTTGGTACATTAGCCCTCAATGTCCCTGCTACTCCTGAACCACAGTATGGATAAATGGTATCAGTCTTTGGTACATTAGCCCTCAATGTCCCTGCTACTCCTGAACCACAGTATGGATAAATGGTACCAGTCTTTGGTACATTAGCCCTCAATGTCCCTGCTACTCCTGAACCACAGTATGGATAAATGGTATCAGTCTTTGGTACATAAACCCTCAATGTCCCTGCTACTCCTGAACCACAGTATGGATAAATGGTACCAGTCTTTGGTACATAAACCCTCAATGTCCCTTCCACTTCCTGAACCACAGTATGGATAAATGGTATCAGTCTTTGGTACATAAACCCTCAATGTCCCTGTCCCACAGTTGGATAAATGGTATCCTTTGGTACTTCCTCAATGTCCCTGCTACTCCTGAACCACAGTATGGATAAATGGTACCAGTCTTTGGTACATAAACCCTCAATGTCCCTTCCACTTCCTGAACCACAGTATGGATAAATGGTATCAGTCTTTGTACCCTGTAGGTCGGGTTCTGATACGTAGGTCCTCAATGTTCATGTTTGAAACATTAGATGTGTTTCTAGATCTCCTAAAGCTGTCCTTTGATGTTAACCTGAGGTATGTCCATGTTCTCCTCACAGCTTTCGATCACCTGCAAAGGTTCAAATTTATTTGACATGATGTCAACCTCTAGGAATGAATAGGTGTGTGTGAGCGAGCCGTTGTGTGTGTGTGTGTGTGTGTGTGTGTGTGTGTGTGTGTGTGTGTGTGTGTGTGTGTGTGTGTGTGTGTGTGTGTGTGTGTGTGTGTGTGTGTGTGTGTGTGTGTGTGTGTGTGTGTGTGTGTGTGTGTGTGTGTGTGTGTGTTACCCTGAAGCGACGGAGTCGTGCCAGTCTTTCTCTGAGTCTTTGTTCCTGAGTGGAAGCCAACTCTGCTACATGGTGACGCCACAGCTGCTCCTTTTCCTGACACACACACACACACACACACACACACACACACACACACACACACACACACACACACACACACACACACACACACACACACACACACACACACACACACACACACACACACACACACACACACACACACACACACACACACACACACACACACACACAGAGGCATGTTACTCCTCTCTTCCCTCTTGATGGAAAGGGCTTGGTCTGACCCCTGACCTCTAAACCCTGACCCCTGACAGTTACATGCCTCAGCAGAGCCCGCCGGGATACTGTTTCCTGTGTGTGTGTGTGGCTGCTGCACAGATAGAGTTCTACATCTGGAAACTGTTCAATCAGAAACGCTCCTACCTTGTAATCTCTCCAAACATGTTTTGGCACCTCGTCAACAACACAGACAGACAGACAGGCAGACAGACAGGCAGGCAGACAGGCAGACAGGCAGGCAGGCAGGCAGGCAGGCAGGCAGGCAGGCAGGCAGGCAGGCAGGCAGGCAGGCAGGCAGGCAGGCAGGCAGGCAGGCAGGCAGGCAGGCAAGCAAGCTCTACAGGCAGGGTGTGGTGTGAGCCAGGCTATTGAAGTGGCTTGTTGTATTTAGGTGTCTATGGTTGATAGATGAGAATGGCTGTAAATGAAACAAACACACACTGTGTGACTTGTGTAAGTATGAAGCTCCATCAGTTTGTTGATACATGTGGTTGCAGGCAGCCAGTGATGTGGACAGTCAGTGATGTGGACAGCCAGTGATGTGGACAGCCAGTGATGTGGACAGCTAGTGATGTGGACAGCCAGTGATGTGGACAGCCAGTGATGTGGACAGCCAGTGATGTGGACAGCCAGTGATGTGGACAGTCAGTGATGTGGACAGCCAGTGATGTGGACAGCCAGTGATGTGGACAGTCAGTGATGTGGACAGCCAGTGATGTGGACAGTCAGTGATGTGGACAGCCAGTGATGTGGACAGTCAGTGATGTGGACAGTCAGTGATGTGGACAGTCAGTGATGTGGACAGCCAGTGATGTGGACAGTCAGTGATGTGGACAGCCAGTGATGTGGACAGCCAGTGATGTGGACAGTCAGTGATGTGGACAGTCAGTGATGTGGACAGTCAGTGATGTGGACAGTCAGTGATGTGGACAGCCAGTGATGTGGACAGCTTGTGATGTGGACAGTCAGTGATGTGGACAGCCAGTGATGTGGACAGCCAGTGATGTGGACAGTCAGTGATGTGGACAGCCAGTGATGTATAAAGCCAGTGATGTGGACAGCCAGTGATGTGGACAGCCAGTGATGTATAAAGCCAGTGATGGGGACAGTCAGTGATGTGGACAGCCAGTGATGTGGACAGTCTAGTGATGTGGACAGCTAGTGATGCAGACAGCTAGTGATGTGGACAGCCAGTGATGTATAAAGCCAGTGATGTGGACAGTCAGTGATGTGGACAGCCAGTGATGTATAAAGCCAGTGATGTGGACAGCTAGTGATGCAGAGAGCTAGTGATGTGGACAGCCAGTGATGTATAAAGCCAGTGATGTGGACAGTCAGTGATGTGGACAGCCAGTGATGTATAAAGCCAGTGATGTGGACAGCCAGTGATGTGGACAGCCAGTGATGTATAAAGCCAGTGATGGGGACAGTCAGTGATGTGGACAGCCAGTGATGTGGACAGTCAGTGATGTGGACAGCTAGTGATGCAGAGAGCTAGTGATGTGGACAGCCAGTGATGTATAAAGCCAGTGATGTGGACAGTCAGTGATGTGGACAGCCAGTGATGTATAAAGCCAGTGATGTGGACAGCTAGTGATGCAGAGAGCTAGTGATGTGGACAGCCAGTGATGTATAAAGCCAGTGATGTGGACAGTCAGTGATGTGGACAGCCAGTGATGTATAAAGCCAGTGATGTGGACAGCCAGTGATGTGGACAGTCAGTGATGTGGACAGCCAGTGATGTATAAAGCCAGTGATGTGGACAGCCAGTGATGTATAAAGTCAGTGATGTGGACAGCTAGTGATGTGGACAGCCAGTGATGTGGACAGCCAGTGATGTGGACAGTCAGTGACTTGGACAGTCATTGATGTGGACAGCCAGTGATGTGGACAGCCAGTGATGTATAAAGCCAGTGATGTGGACAGCTAGTGATGTGGACAGCTAGTGATGTGGACAGCCAGTGATGTGGACAGCCAATTATGTGGACAGCCAGTGATGTGGACAGCCAGTGATGTGGACAGTCAGTGATGTGGACAGCCAGCGATGTGGACAGCCAGTGATGTATAAAGCCAGTGATGTGGACAGCCAGCGATGCAGAGACACAGCGGAAGCAACCACAACAGCATGCTTGTTTCACATGCACCTATGCACAGACACAGCCTGTTAGTGAGTAGACTGCTCTCAGCTCGCAGCGTGTGTGAGTGTCTGCTGTGAGGCAGCAGCTCCAGCCCCGCGTCGGTGTGTTTGGTTGAGGAACAGAGTCTCACAGTGAACCGTGCTGAACGACCATCGCTACGACGCAAAGCACCTTCAGTTACTGCAGCCTGGCTTCATGGTAGTGTTGAGGGATGTGAGGTTATTAAAAGGCTCACTGTGTGTGTTACCTTCCTACTCTCTTCCTCGTCTCGGATTCTGTTCTGCTCCTGCTGCACTCGCTCCCGACGCCGCCGCACCTGGCAACCATAGGAAGTTACATCGCACTGCTGCAGTTATGAACCAGTAAAATCACAAAGGGCCAGAGAAAATAATCATATCAGGTAGATATCCACCCTCTCCTGGAGAGATAGAGGTAGATATCCATCCTCTCCTAGAGAGAGACAGGTAGAGGTAGATGTCCACCCTCTCCTAGAGAGAGAGAGGTAGATATTCACCCTCTCCTAGAGAGAGAGAGGTAGATATTCACCCTCTCCTAGAGAGATAGAGGTAGATATCCACCCTCTCCTAGAGAGATAGAGGTAGATATCCACCCTCCCCTAGAGAGAGAGATAGAGGTAGATATCCATCCTCTCCTAGAGAGATAGAGGTAGATATCCACCCTCTCCTAGAGAGATAGAGGTAGATATCCACCCTCTCCTAGAGAGATAGAGGTATAAATTCACCCTCTCCTAGAGAGATAGAGGTAGATATCCATCCTCTCCTAGAGAGAGAGAGGTAGATATCCACCCTCTCCTAGAGAGATAGAGGTAGATATTCACCCTCTCCTAGAGAGATAGAGGTAGATATCCACCCTCTCCTAGAGAGAGAGAGGTAGATATCCACCCTCTCCTAGAGAGATAGAGGTATATACTCACCCTCTCCACTTTGTCTTCCTTCCAGTCTTCGCCCAGCGTGTCTGTCTCCTTGTGGCTTTTCCCCTTCTCTCCCAGGAACGCATAGTCCTCCTCCTTACACATCCCTCTCATGGACTACAGAATGACATCATCACATCCCTCTCATGGACTACAGAATGACCTCATCACATCCGTCTCATGGACTACATAATGACATCATCACATCCCTCCCATGGACTACAGAATGACATCATCACATCCGATGGACTATCATCACATCCCTCCCATGGACTACAGAATGACATCATCACATCCCTCTCATGGACTACAGCATGACATCATCACATCCCTCTCATGGACTACAGAATGACATCATCACATCCCTCTCATGGACTACAGAATGACATCATCACATCCCTCTCATGGACTACATAATGACATCATCACATCCCTCCCATGGACTACAGAATGACATCATCACATCCCTCTCATGGACTACAGAATGACATCATCACATCCCTCTCATGGACTACAGAATGACATCATCACATCCCTCTCATGGACTACAGAATGACATCATCACATCCCCCTCACTGGGATGACATCTGTCACATTCAAAACAGCTGGGACCTGGAATCTCGTGACTCTAAAAAATGAGCTCTTACTTGGAAAAATGATTTTGAACGGGAAACCAACTCAGAAACTCATCTTGCTGCGTTTAAAACAGGAAACTCAAATGCAAGGTCAAATCATGACTTCAGTGATCTTCAGGTCGGAAAGTTTGTGCTTTAGAAAGAGGCTTGAGTTCCCAGTTGGAACTTTGAGTGGGATGACAGTGTGTTTTCAGAGTTCCCAGTTGGAACTTTGAGTGGGATGACAGTGTGTTTTCAGAGTTCCCAGTTGGAACTTTGAGTGGGATGACAGTGTGTTTTCAGAGTTCCCAGTTGGAACTTTGAGTGGGATGACAGTGTGTTTTCAGAGTTCCCAGTTGGAACTTTGAGTGGGATGACAGTGTGTTTTTCATGAGTTCCCAGTTGGAACTTTGAGTGGGATGACAGTGTGTTTTCAGAGTTCCCAGTTGGAACTTTGAGTGGGATGACAGTGTGTTTTCAGAGTTCCCAGTTGGAACTTTGAGTGGGATGACAGTGTGTTTTCAGAGTTCCCAGTTGGAACTTTGAGTGGGATGACAGTGTGTTTTTCCTGAGTTCCCAGTTGGAACTTTGAGTGGGATGACAGTGTGTTTTTCAGAGTTCCCAGTTGGAATTCCGAGTTGGATGACAGTGTGTTTTCAGAGTTCCCAGTTGGAACTTTGAGTGGGATGACAGTGTTTTTTCCAGAGTTCCCAGTTGGAACTTTGAGTGGGATGACAGTGTGTTTTTCTGAGTTCCCAGTTGGTAAATGACAGTTTTTTTCCTGTTCCCAGTCTTTGAGCTCATTTTTTCCAGAGTTCCCAGTTTGTCTTTGAAGGCAGTGTGTTTTTCCTGAGTTCCCAGTCTTTGAGTGTGACAAGAACCCAGGGAACTTTGAGAACCAGTGTGTTTTCCTGTTCCCAGTGAGATGCACATGTCTTTGTTAAGGTGGGATGACAGTTACTACACTTGGAACTTTGAGATGACATGGGTTTTCAATTCCCAGTTGGAATTCCGAGTTGGATGACAGTGGTCCATTCCCAGTGGAACTTTGAGGGGAACAGTGTTTTTTCCAGAGTTCCAGTTAATACACTTGGACCTTAAATGATTTGTCCCAGTCTGAGATTTTTTCCAGAGTTCCCAGTTTGTCTTGAAACTGAACAATATGGTCCATCCTGAGATGCACATGTCTTTGAAGGAGCCAGTTACTACACTTACCTTAGACATGGGAATCCCTTCAAACTTAACAATATGGTCCATCCTGGACAGGAAGGAGCCAGTTACTACACTTACCTTAGACATGGGAATCCCTTCAAACTTAACAATATGGTCCATCCTGGACAGGAAGGAGCCAGTTACTACACTTACCTTAGACATGGGAATCCCTTCAAACTTAACAATATGGTCCATCCTGGACAGGAAGGACACAGTTACTACACACACAGGTACAGTTACTACACAGTTACTACACACACAGGTACAGTTAATACACAGTTACTACACAGTTAATACACAGTTACTACACACAGGTACAGTTACTACACAGTTACTACACACACAGGTACAGTTAATACACAGTTACTACACAGTTACTACACAGTTACTACACAGTTACTACACAGTTACTACAGTTTACATATTGCAGTAAACTTTACACACACACATACTCCCCAGTTAGCAAATACATAGTTAAACACACACACACACACACACACACACACACACACACACACACACACACACACACACACACACACACACACACACACACACACACACACACACACACACACACACACACACACACACACACACACACACACACACACACAGTTGGTCAATTCACAGTTAAACACTAATAGTTAGTTACCATGCCAACACCTCCACACTCAGTCACATTAAACCTTCTCACACAATACTCATTGTCTATTAGTACTACTAATTTAAGACTAATTCAAATAGAATATGTTATTTGCATTTGTTCCAGTATTGTCCTACTATAAGCTACTGTCCTAGTCAAGGCAGTCAGATGCACTGACCTGAGGCCTGGTCTGGTAGGCTGAAGCCTTCTGTGTCTCTGTAGAGTCCTCTGGTCTGTCTCTCTGTCTCTCTGTAGAGTCCTCTGGTCTGTCTCTCTGTGTCTCTGTAGAGTCCTCTGGTCTGTCTCTCTGTGTCTCTGTAGAGTCCTCTGGTCTGTCTCTCTGTGTCTCTGTAGAGTCCTCTGGTCTGTCTCTGTAGAGTCCTCTGTGTCTCTGTAGAGTCCTCTGGTCTGTCTCTCTGTGTCTCTGTAGAGTCCTCTGGTCTGTCTCTCTGTGTCTCTGTAGAGTCCTCTGGTCTGTCTCTCTGTAGAGTCCTCTGGTCCGTCTCTCTGTGTGATGTCCCGTTGTTTGTCCACTGATCACTATTATAGCCAGTGTGTGTCCAGTGATCCTCCCATGTTACAGCGTGACCACACGTCTCAGAGATGGCAGCTATTTCAGCAGCAGCTTGTCAGAAGTGGCACTCTCCCACTAATAAAGAAACGCTGCCACGGGATGACTGATGGAGCTGCTGGGGGTGTCGTTCCACCACGGGGTGACTGATGGAGCTGCTGGGGTGTCGTTCCACCACGGGGTGACTGATGGAGCTGCTGGAGGTGTCGTTCCACCACGGGGTGACTGATGGAGCTGCTGGGGGTGTCATGCCACCACGGGGTGACTGATGGAGCTGCTGGGGGTGTCGTTCCACCACGGGGTGACTGATGGAGCTGCTGGGGGTGTCATGCCACCACGGGGTGACTGATGGAGCTGCTGGGGGTGTCGTTCCACCACGGGGTGACTGATGGAGCTGCTGGGGGACTGTGGAGCTGCTTCATGTCACCACGGGGTGACTGATGGAGCTGCTGGGGGTGTCGTTCCACCACGGGGTGACTGATGGAGCTGCTGGGGGTGTCGTTCCACCACGGGGTGACTGATGGAGCTGCTGTGGGTGTCGTTCCACCACAGGGTGACTGATGGAGCTGCTGGGGGTGTCATGTCACCACGGGGTGACTGGTGGAGCTGCTGGGGGTGTCATGCCACCACGGGGTGACTGATGGAGCTGCTGGGGGTGTCAATGCTCTTCCCTGAGGCTCTGACGGGGGGTTGGGTGTTGTGGGTTGTCATGCCACCACGGGGTGACTGATGGAGCTGCTGGGGGTGTCAATGCTCTTCCCTGAGGCTCTGACGGGGGGTTGGATGTCATGTCAGCTGGTGGGACTGTCATGTTTGTGTTGTTTGCCAGACCTGGGTACCACCACTACAGAATGTGCCTGGGCTGGCAGTAATTTACCCATGAGGTCACCATTCAAGCCTCAGTAACACAAGAAGAGGAAAGGACAGGAGAGACAGGGATCACTGGCCGAGAAGAGGAACAGGAGAGAGAGGGATCACTGGCCTAGAAGAGGAACAGGAGAGAGAGGGATCACTGGCCTAGAAGAGGACATAACAGGAGAGAGATCACTGGCCTAGAAGATCACTGGCCTAGAAGAGGACACAACAGGAGAGAGAGGGATCACTGGCCTAGAAGAGGAACAGGAGAGAGAGGGATCACTGGCCTAGAAGAGGACACAACAGGAGAGAGAGGGATCACTGGCCTAGAAGAGGAACAGGAGAGAGAGGGATCACTGGCCTAGAAGAGGACACCACAGGAGAGAGAGGGATCACTGGCCTAGAAGAGGAACAGGAGAGAGAGGGATCACTGGCCTAGAAGAGGACACACCAGGAGAGAGAGGGATCACTGGCCTAGAAGAGGACACACCAGGAGAGAGAGGGATCACTGGCCTAGAAGAGGACACACCAGGAGACAGAGGGATCACTGGCCTAGAAGAGGACACACCAGGAGAGAGAGGGATCACTGGCCTAGAAGAGGACACACCAGGAGAGAGAGGGATCACTGGCCTAGAAGAGGACACACCAGGAGAGAGAGGGATCACTGGCCTAGAAGAGGAACAGGAGAGAGAGGGATCACTGGCCTAGAAGAGGAACAGGAGAGAGAGGGATCACTGGCCTAGAAGAGGAACAGGAGAGAGAGGGATCACTGGCCTAGAAGAGGAACAGGAGAGAGAGGGATCACTGGCCTAGAAGAGGAACAGGAGAGAGAGGGATCACTGGCCTAGAAGAGGACACACCAGGAGAGAGAGGGATCACTGGCCTAGAAGAGGACACAACAGGAGAAAGAGGGATCACTGGCCT
Organism: Oncorhynchus gorbuscha; assembly: GCF_021184085.1. Taxonomy (NCBI): domain Eukaryota; kingdom Metazoa; phylum Chordata; class Actinopteri; order Salmoniformes; family Salmonidae; genus Oncorhynchus; species Oncorhynchus gorbuscha. The sequence goes on along the minus strand of NW_025745763.1, from coordinate 198,480 downwards.
AGAAGAGGACACAACAGGAGAGAGAGGGATCACTGGCCTAGAAGAGGACACAACAGGAGAGAGAGGGATCACTGGCCTAGAAGAGGAACAGGAGAGAGAGGGATCACTGGCCTAGAAGAGGAACAGGAGAGAGAGGGATCACTGGCCTAGAAGAGGAACAGGAGAGAGAGGGATCACTGGCCTAGAAGAGGAACAGGAGAGAGAGGGATCACTGGCCTAGAAGAGGAACAGGAGAGAGAGGGATCACTGGCCTAGAAGAGGAACAGGAGAGAGAGGGATCACTGGCCTAGAAGAGGAACAGGAGAGAGAGGGATCACTGGCCTAGAAGAGGAACAGGAGAGAGAGGGATCACTGGCCTAGAAGAGGACACAACAGGAGAGAGGGATCACTGGCCTAGAAGAGGACACACCAGGAGAGAGAGGGATCACTGGCCTAGAAGAGGAACAGGAGAAAGAGGGATCACTGGCCTAGAAGAGGACACAACAGGAGAGAGAGGGATCACTGGCCTAGAAGAGGACACAACAGGAGAGAGAGGGATCACTGGCCTAGAAGAGGACACAACAGGAGAGAGAGGGATCACTGGCCTAGAAGAGGACACAACAGGAGAGAGAGGGATCACTGGCCTAGAAGAGGACACAACAGGAGAAAGAGGGATCACTGGCCTAGAAGAGGACACAACAGGAGAGAGAGGGATCACTGGCCTAGAAGAGGACACAACAGGAGAGAGAGGGATCACTGGCCTAGAAGAGGACACAACAGGAGAGAGAGGGATCACTGGCCTAGAAGAGGACACAACAGGAGAGGGATCACTGGCCTAGAAGAGGACACAACAGGAGAAAGAGGGATCACTGGCCTAGAAGAGGACACAACAGGAGAGAGGGATCACTGGCCTAGAAGAGGACACAACAGGAGAGAGAGGGATCACTGGCCTAGAAGAGGAACAGGAGAGAGAGGGATCACTGGCCTAGAAGAGGACACAACAGGAGAGAGGGATCACTGGCCTAGAAGAGGACACAACAGGAGAGAGGGATCACTGGCCTAGAAGAGGACACAACAGGAGAGAGGGATCACTGGCCTAGAAGAGGACACAACAGGAGAGAGAGGGATCACTGGCCTAGAAGAGGAACAGGAGAGAGAGGGATCACTGGCCTAGAAGAGGACACAACAGGAGAGAGAGGGATCACTGGCCTAGAAGAGGACACAACAGGAGAGAGGGATCACTGGCCTAGAAGAGGACACAACAGGAGAGAGGGATCACTGGCCTAGAAGAGGACACAACAGGAGAGAGAGGGATCACTGGCCTAGAAGAGGAACAGGAGAGAGAGGGATCACTGGCCTAGAAGAGGACACACCAGGAGAGAGAGGGATCACTGGCCTAGAAGAGGAACAGGAGAGAGAGGGATCACTGGCCTAGAAGAGGAACAGGAGAGAGAGGGATCACTGGCCTAGAAGAGGACACACCAGGAGAGAGAGGGATCACTGGCCTAGAAGAGGAACAGGAGAAAGAGGGATCACTGGCCTAGAAGAGGAACAGGAGAGAGAGGGATCACTGGCCTAGAAGAGGAACAGGAGAGAGAGGGATCACTGGCCTAGAAGAGGACACACCAGGAGAGAGGGATCACTGGCCTAGAAGAGGAACAGGAGAGAGAGGGATCACTGGCCTAGAAGAGGAACAGGAGAGAGAGGGATCACTGGCCTAGAAGAGGTCACAACAGGAGAGAGGGATCACTGGCCTAGAAGAGGTCACAACAGGAGAGAGGGATCACTGGCCTAGAAGAGGACACAACAGGAGAGAGAGGGATCACTGGCCTAGAAGAGGACACAACAGGAGAGAGAGGGATCACTGGCCTAGAAGAGGAACAGGAGAGAGAGGGATCACTGGCCTAGAAGAGGGCATAACAGGAGAGAGAGGGATCACTGGCCTAGAAGAGGAACAGGAGAGAGAGGGATCACTGGCCTAGAAGAGGAACAGGAGAGAGAGGGATCACTGGCCTAGAAGAGGAACAGGAGAGAGAGGGATCATTGGCCTAGAAGAGGACACAACAGGAGAGAGAGGGATCACTGGCCTAGAAGCGGAACAGGAGAGAGAGGGATCACTGGCCTAGAAGAGGAACAGGAGAGAGAGGGATCATTGGCCTAGAAGAGGACACAACAGGACAGAGAGGGATCACTGGCCTAGAAGAGGACACAACAGGAGAGAGAGGGATCATTGGCCTAGAAGAGGAACAGGAGAGAGGGGGATCACTGGCCTAGAAGAGGACATAATAGGAGAGACAGGGATGAGTGTTAACTTTCTGAGAGGCTTTAACTGTTGTGAGGAGGGAGTCTTGACAGGGATGAGTGTTAACTCTCTGAGAGGCTTTAACTGTTGTGAGGAGGGAGTCTTGACAGGGATGAGTGTTAACTCTCTGAGAGGCTTTAACTGTTGTCAGGGCTTTTCCAGGAAATACAGAGCAAACAGGGAGCGTCCCAAAGAGCACCCTGTTCCCTCGGGGCCCTGTTCAAATGCATCACACTCTATGGGGAATAGGGTGCCATAGGGCCCTGGTCAAATGCATCACACTCTATGGGGAATAGGGTGCCATAGGGCCCTGTTCAAATACATCACACTCTATGGGGAATAGGGTGCCATAGGGCCCTGGTCAAATGCATCACACTCTATGGGGAATAGGGTGCCATAGGGCCCTGTTCAAATGCATCACACTCTATGGGGAATAGGGTGCCATAGGGCCCTGTTCAAATGCATCACACTCTATGGGGAATAGGGTGCCATAGGGCCCTGTTCAAATGCATCACACTCTATGGGGAATAGGAATAGGTGCTATAGGGCTCTGGTCTAAAGCAGTGCACTATATAGGGGAATAGGGTGCCATAGGGCCCTGTTCAAATGCATCACACTCTATGGGGAATAGGGTGCTATAGGGCTCTGGTCTAAAGCAGTGCACTATATAGGGGAATAGGGTGCCATAGGGCCCTGTTCAAATGCATCACACTCTATGGGGAATAGGGTGCCATAGGGCCCTGTTCAAATGCATCACACTCTATGGGGAATAGGGTGCCATAGGGCTCTGGTCTAAAGCAGTGCACTATATAGGGGAATAGGGTGCTATAGGGCTCTGGTCTAAAGCAGTGCACTATATAGGGGAATAGGGTGCTATAGGGCTCTGGTCTAAAGCAGTGCACTATATAGGGGAATAGGGTCTAAAGCAGTGCACTATATAGGGGAATATGGTGCTATAGGGTTCTGGTCTAAAGAAAGCAGTGCACTATATAGGGGAATAGGGTGCTATAGGGCTCTGGTCAACAGTAGTGCACTATATAGGGGAATAGGGTGCTATAGGGCCCTGGTCAACAGTAGTGCACTATATAGGGGAATAGGGTGCTATAGGGCCCTGGTCAACAGGTGTGCACTATATAGGGAATAGGGTTCTATAGGGCTCTGGTCTAAAGAAAGCAGTGCACTATATAGGGGAATAGGGTGCTATAGGGCCCTGGTCAACAGTAGTGCACTATATAGGGGAATAGGGTGCTATAGGGCCCTGGTCAACAGTAGTGCACTATATAGGGGAATAGGGTGCTATAGGGCCCTGGTCAACAGTAGTGCACTATATAGGGGAATAGGGTGCTATAGGGCCCTGGTCAACAGTAGTGCACTATATAGGGGAATAGGGTGCTATAGGGCCCTGGTCAACAGTAGTGCACTATATAGGGGAATAGGGTGCTATAGGGCCCTGGTCAACAGTAGTGCACTATATAGGGGAATAGGGTGCTATAGGGCCCTGGTCAACAGTAGTGCACTATATAGGGGAATAGGGTGCTATAGGGCTCTGGTCAACAGTAGTGCACTATATAGGGGAATAGGGTGCTATAGGGCCCTGGTCAACAGTAGTGCACTATATAGGGGAATAGGGTGCTATAGGGCCCTGGCCAACAGTAGTGCACTATATAGGGAATAGGGTGCTATAGGGCCCTGGTCAACAGTAGTGCACTATATAGGGGAATAGGGTGCTATAGGGCTCTGGTCAACAGTAGTGCACTATATAGGGGAATAGGGTGCTATAGGGCCCTGGTCAACAGTAGTGCACTATATAGGGGAATAGGGTGCTATAGGGCCCTGGTCAACAGTAGTGCACTATATAGGGGAATAGGGTGCTATAGGGCCCTGGTCAACAGTAGTGCACTATATAGGGAATAGGGTGCTATAGGGCTCTGGTCAACAGTAGTGCACTATATAGGGGAATAGGGTGCTATAGGGCCCTGGTCAACAGTAGTGCACTATATAGGGAATAGGGTGCTATAGGGCCCTGGCCAACAGTAGTGCACTATATAGGGGAATAGGGTGCTATAGGGCCCTGGTCAACAGTAGTGCACTATATAGGGAATAGGGTGCTATAGGGCTCTGGTCAACAGTAGTGCACTATATAGGGGAATAGGGTGCTATAGGGCCCTGGTCAACAGTAGTGCACTATATAGGGGAATAGGGTGCTATAGGGCCCTGGTCAACAGTAGTGCACTATATAGGGGAATAGGGTGCTATAGGGCCCTGGTCAACAGTAGTGCACTATATAAGGGAATAGGGTGCTATAGGGCCCTGGTCAACAGTAGTGCACTATATAGGAGAATAGGGTGCTATAGGGCCCTGGTCAACAGTAGTGCACTATATAGGGGAATAGGGTGCTATAGGGCCCTGGTCAACAGTAGTGCACTATATAGGGGAATAGGGTGCTATAGGGCTCTGGTCAACAGTAGTGCACTATATAGGGGAATAGGGTGCTATAGGGCCCTGGTCAACAGTAGTGCACTATATAGGGGAATAGGGTGCTATAGGGCCCTGGTCAACAGTAGTGCACTATATAGGGAATAGGGTGCTATAGGGCCCTGGTCAACAGTAGTGCACTATATAGGGGAATAGGGTGCTATAGGGCCCTGGTCAACAGTAGTGCACTATATAGGGGAATAGCGTGCTATAGGGCTCTGGTCAACAGTAGTGCACTATATAGGGAAATAGGGTGCCATTTGGGACGTAATCTAAGACTTCACACTCCTGATATTTATAGACAGACAATTTGTGTTGTGGCTCACTGCTGCTGGACTTCCTGTTCCTGCTGTGGGAGGGGGGGTCCGAGGATTGACGTGGGGAGCCCAATTCCCAACTCAACAGGACTGCATCCTGGAGCGATGTTTGTCCAAATCTCCTGTTCCGCTGGGCAGGACTGGAGCTGGGGGAGAGAGCCTGGGGTTGGTCTAGGTGAGAGGGGATGGGTCAGGAAGGGGAGAGAGCCTGGGGTTGGTCTAGGTGAGAGGGGCTGGGTCAGGAAGGGAGAGAGCCTGGGGTTGGTCTAGGTGAGAGGGGCTGGGTCAGGAAGGGAGAGAGCCTGGGGTTGGTCTAGGTGAGAGGGGCTGGGTCAGGAAGGGGAGAGAGCCTGGGGTTGGTCTAGGTGAGAGGGGCTGGGTCAGGAAGGGGAGAGAGCCTGGGGTTGGTCTAGGTGAGAGGGGCTGGGTCAGGAAGGGAGAGAGCCTGGGGTTGGTCTAGGTGAGAGGGGCTGGGTCAGGAAGGGAGAGAGCCTGGGGTTGGTCTAGGTGAGAGGGGCTGGGTCAGGAAGGGGAGAGAGCCTGGGGTTGGTCTAGGTGAGAGGGGATGTGGCTGGGTCAGGAAGGGAGAGAGCCTGGGGTTGGTCTAGGTGAGAGGGATGTGGCTGGGTCAGGAAGGGGAGAGAGCCTGGGGTTGGTCTAGGTGAGAGGGGCTGGGTCAGGAAGGGGAGAGAGCCTGGGGTTGGTCTAGGTGAGAGGGGATGTAGCTGGGTCAGGCTGGGGGAGAGAGCCTGGGGTTGGTCTAGGTGAGAGGGGCTGGGTCAGGAAGGGGAGAGAGCCTGGGGTTGGTCTAGGTGAGAGGGGATGTAGCTGGGTCAGGCTGGGGGAGAGAGCCTGGGGTTGGTCTAGGTGAGAGGGGCTGGGTCAGGAAGGGAGAGAGCCTGGGGTTGGTCTAGGTGAGAGGGGCTGTAGCTGGGTCAGGCTGGGGGAGAGAGCCTGGGGTTGGTCTAGGTGAGAGGGGCTGGGTCAGGAAGGGGAGAGAGCCTGGGGTTGGTCTAGGTGAGAGGGGCTGGGTCAGGAAGGGGAGAGAGCCTGGGGTTGGTCTAGGTGAGAGGGGCTGGGTCAGGAAGGGGAGAGAGCCTGGGGTTGGTCTAGGTGAGAGGGGCTGGGTCAGGAAGGGAGAGAGCCTGGGGTTGGTCTAGGTGAGAGGGGCTGGGTCAGGAAGGGGAGAGAGCCTGGGGTTGGTCTAGGTGAGAGGGGCTGGGTCAGGAAGGGGAGAGAGCCTGGGGTTGGTCTAGGTGAGAGGGGATGTGGCTGGGTCAGGAAGGGAGAGAGCCTGGGGTTGGTCTAGGTGAGAGGGGATGTGGCTGGGTCAGGAAGGGGAGAGAGCCTGGGGTTGGTCTAGGTGAGAGGGGCTGGGTCAGGAAGGGGAGAGAGCATGGGGTTGGTCTAGGTGAGAGGGGATGTAGCTGGGTCAGGCTGGGGGAGAGAGCCTGGGGTTGGTCTAGGTGAGAGGGCTGGGTCAGGAAGGGGAGAGAGCCTGGGGTTGGTCTAGGTGAGAGGGGATGTAGCTGGGTCAGGCTGGGGGAGAGAGCCTGGGGTTGGTCTAGGTGAGAGGGGCTGGGTCAGGAAGGGGAGAGAGCCTGGGGTTGGTCTAGGTGAGAGGGGCTGTAGCTGGGTCAGGCTGGGGGAGAGAGCCTGGGGTTGGTCTAGGTGAGAGGGGCTGGGTCAGGAAGGGGAGAGAGCCTGGGGTTGGTCTAGGTGAGAGGGGCTGGGTCAGGAAGGGGAGAGAGCCTGGGGTTGGTCTAGGTGAGAGGGGCTGGGTCAGGAAGGGGAGAGAGCCTGGGGTTGGTCTAGGTGAGAGGGGCTGGGTCAGGAAGGGAGAGAGCCTGGGGTTCGGTCTAGGTGAGAGGGGCTGGGTCAGGAAGGGGAGAGAGCCTGGGGTTGGTCTAGGTGAGAGGGGCTGGGTCAGGAAGGGGAGAGAGCCTGGGGTTGGTCTAGGTGAGAGGGGATGTGGCTGGGTCAGGAAGGGGAGAGAGCCTGGGGTTGGTCTAGGTGAGAGGGGATGTGGCTGGGTCAGGAAGGGAGAGAGCCTGGGGTTGGTCTAGGTGAGAGGGCTGGGTCAGGAAGGGGAGAGAGCCTGGGGTTGGTCTAGGTGAGAGGGGATGTAGCTGGGTCAGGCTGGGGGAGAGAGCCTGGGGTTGGTCTAGGTGAGAGGGGCTGGGTCAGGAAGGGGAGAGAGCCTGGGGTTGGTCTAGGTGAGAGGGGATGTAGCTGGGTCAGGCTGGGGAGAGAGCCTGGGGTTGGTCTAGGTGAGAGGGGCTGGGTCAGGAAGGGGAGAGAGCCTGGGGTTGGTCTAGGTGAGAGGGGCTGTAGCTGGGTCAGGCTGGGGGAGAGAGCCTGGGGTTGGTCTAGGTGAGAGGGGCTGGGTCAGGAAGGGGAGAGAGCCTGGGGTTGGTCTAGGTGAGAGGGGCTGGGTCAGGAAGGGGAGAGAGCCTGGGGTTGGTCTAGGTGAGAGGGGCTGGGTCAGGAAGGGGAGAGCCTGGGGTTGGTCTAGGTGAGAGGGGCTGGGTCAGGAAGGGGAGAGAGCCTGGGGTTGGTCTAGGTGAGAGGGGCTGGGTCAGGAAGGGGAGAGAGCCTGGGGTTGGTCTAGGTGAGAGGGGCTGGGTCAGGAAGGGAGAGAGCCTGGGGTTGGTCTAGGTGAGAGGGGATGTAGCTGGGTCAGGCTGGGGAGAGAGCCTGGGGTTGGTCTAGGTGAGAGGGCTGGGTCAGGAAGGGGAGAGAGCCTGGGGTTGGTCTAGGTGAGAGGGGCTGGGTCAGGAAGGGGAGAGAGCCTGGGGTTGGTCTAGGTGAGAGGGGCTGGGTCAGGAAGGGGAGAGAGCCTGGGGTTGGTCTAGGTGAGAGGGGCTGGGTCAGGAAGGGGAGAGAGCCTGGGGTTGGTCTAGGTGAGAGGGGCTGGGTCAGGAAGGGGAGAGAGCCTGGGGTTGGTCTAGGTGAGAGGGGCTGGGTCAGGAAGGGGAGAGAGCCTGGGGTTGGTCTAGGTGAGAGGGGCTGGGTCAGGAAGGGGAGAGAGCCTGGGGTTGGTCTAGGTGAGAGGGGCTGGGTCAGGCTGGGGGAGAGAGCCTGGGGTTGGTCTAGGTGAGAGGGGCTGGGTCAGGAAGGGGAGAGAGCCTGGGGTTGGTCTAGGTGAGAGGGGCTGGGTCAGGAAGGGAGAGAGCCTGGGGTTGGTCTAGGTGAGAGGGGCTGGGTCAGGAAGGGAGAGAGCCTGGGGTTGGTCTAGGTGAGAGGGGCTGGGTCAGGAAGGGGAGAGAGCCTGGGGTTGGTCTAGGTGAGAGGGGCTGGGTCAGGAAGGGAGAGAGAGCCTGGGGTTGGTCTAGGTGAGAGGGGCTGGGTCAGGAAGGGGAGAGAGCCTGGGGTTGGTCTAGGTGAGAGGGGATGTGGCTGGGTCAGGAAGGGGAGAGAGCCTGGGGTTGGTCTAGGTGAGAGGGGATGTGGCTGGGTCAGGAAGGGGAGAGAGCCTGGGGTTGGTCTAGGTGAGAGGGGCTGGGTCAGGAAGGGAGAGAGCCTGGGGTTGGTCTAGGTGAGAGGGGATGTAGCTGGGTCAGGCTGGGGGAGAGAGCCTGGGGTTGGTCTAGGTGAGAGGGGCTGGGTCAGGAAGGGAGAGAGCCTGGGGTTGGTCTAGGTGAGAGGGGATGTAGCTGGGTCAGGCTGGGGGAGAGCCTGGGGTTGGTCTAGGTGAGAGGGGCTGGGTCAGGAAGGGGAGAGAGCCTGGGGTTGGTCTAGGTGAGAGGGGCTGTAGCTGGGTCAGGCTGGGGAGAGAGCCTGGGGTTGGTCTAGGTGAGAGGGGCTGGGTCAGGAAGGGGAGAGAGCCTGGGGTTGGTCTAGGTGAGAGGGGCTGGGTCAGGAAGGGGAGAGAGCCTGGGGTTGGTCTAGGTGAGAGGGGCTGGGTCAGGAAGGGGAGAGAGCCTGGGGTTGGTCTAGGTGAGAGGGGCTGGGTCAGGAAGGGGAGAGAGCCTGGGGTTGGTCTAGGTGAGAGGGGCTGGGTCAGGAAGGGGAGAGAGCCTGGGGTTGGTCTAGGTGAGAGGGGCTGGGTCAGGAAGGGGAGAGAGCCTGGGGTTGGTCTAGGTGAGAGGGCTGGGTCAGGCTGGGGGAGAGAGCCTGGGGTTGGTCTAGGTGAGAGGGGCTGGGTCAGGAAGGGAGAGAGCCTGGGGTTGGTCTAGGTGAGAGGGGCTGGGTCAGGAAGGGAGAGAGCCTGGGGTTGGTCTAGGTGAGAGGGGCTGGGTCAGGCTGGGGGAGAGAGCCTGGGGTTGGTCTAGGTGAGAGGGGCTGGGTCAGGAAGGGGAGAGAGCCTGGGGTTGGTCTAGGTGAGAGGGGCTGGGTCAGGAAGGGGAGAGAGCCTGGGGTTGGTCTAGGTGAGAGGGGCTGGGTCAGGAAGGGAGAGAGCCTGGGGTTGGTCTAGGTGAGAGGGGCTGGGTCAGGAAGGGAGAGAGCCTGGGGTTGGTCTAGGTGAGAGGGGCTGGGTCAGGAAGGGAGAGAGCCTGGGGTTGGTCTAGGTGAGAGGGGCTGGGTCAGGAAGGGGAGAGAGCCTGGGGTTGGTCTAGGTGAGAGGGGCTGGGTCAGGAAGGGAGAGAGCCTGGGGTTGGTCTAGGTGAGAGGGGCTGGGTCAGGAAGGGGAGAGAGCCTGGGGTTGGTCTAGGTGAGAGGGGCTGGGTCAGGAAGGGGAGAGGCCTGGGGTTGGTCTAGGTGAGAGGGGCTGGGTCAGGAAGGGGAGAGAGCCTGGGGTTGGTCTAGGTGAGAGGGGCTGGGTCAGGCTGGGGGAGAGAGCCTGGGGTTGGTCTAGGTGAGAGGGGCTGGGTCAGGAAGGGGAGAGAGCCTGGGGTTGGTCTAGGTGAGAGGGGCTGGGTCAGGAAGGGGAGAGAGCCTGGGGTTGGTCTAGGTGAGAGGGGCTGGGTCAGGCTGGGGGAGAGAGCCTGGGGTTGGTCTAGGTGAGAGGGGCTGGGTCAGGAAGGGAGAGAGCCTGGGGTTGGTCTAGGTGAGAGGGGCTGGGTCAGGAAGGGGAGAGAGCCTGGGGTTGGTCTAGGTGAGAGGGGCTGGGTCAGGAAGGGAGAGAGCCTGGGGTTGGTCTAGGTGAGAGGGGCTGGGTCAGGAAGGGGAGAGAGCCTGGGGTTGGTCTAGGTGAGAGGGGCTGGGTCAGGAAGGGGAGAGAGCCTGGGGTTGGTCTAGGTGAGAGGGGCTGGGTCAGGAAGGGGAGAGAGCCTGGGGTTGGTCTAGGTGAGAGGGGCTGGGTCAGGAAGGGGAGAGAGCCTGGGGTTGGTCTAGGTGAGAGGGGGCTGGGTCAGGAAGGGGAGAGAGCCTGGGGTTGGTCTAGGTGAGAGGGGCTGGGTCAGGAAGGGGAGAGAGCCTGGGGTTGGTCTAGGTGAGAGGGGCTGGGTCAGGAAGGGGAGAGAGCCTGGGGTTGGTCTAGGTGAGAGGGGCTGGGTCAGGAAGGGGAGAGAGCCTGGGGTTGGTCTAGGTGAGAGGGGCTGGGTCAGGAAGGGGAGAGAGCCTGGGGTTGGTCTAGGTGAGAGGGGCTGGGTCAGGAAGGGAGAGAGCCTGGGGTTGGTCTAGGTGAGAGGGGCTGGGTCAGGAAGGGAGAGAGCCTGGGGTTGGTCTAGGTGAGAGGGGCTAGGTCAGGAAGGGGAGAGAGCCTGGGGTTGGTCTAGGTGAGAGGGGCTGGGTCAGGAAGGGAGAGAGCCTGGGGTTGGTCTAGGTGAGAGGGGCTGGGTCAGGAAGGGGAGAGAGCCTGGGGTTGGTCTAGGTGAGAGGGGATGTAGCTGGGTCAGGCTGGGGGAGAGAGCCTGGGGTTGGTCTAGGTGAGAGGGGCTGGGTCAGGAAGGGAGAGAGCCTGGGGTTGGTCTAGGTGAGAGGGGCTGGGTCAGGAAGGGGAGAGAGCCTGGGGTTGGTCTAGGTGAGAGGGGATGTGGCTGGGTCAGGAAGGGAGAGAGCCTGGGGTTGGTCTAGGTGAGAGGGGATGTGGCTGGGTCAGGAAGGGAGAGAGCCTGGGGTTGGTCTAGGTGAGAGGGGATGTGGCTGGGTCAGGAAGGGGAGAGAGCCTGGGGTTGGTCTAGGTGAGAGGGGCTGGGTCAGGAAGGGGAGAGAGCCTGGGGTTGGTCTAGGTGAGAGGGGATGTGGCTGGGTCAGGAAGGGGAGAGAGTCTGGGGTTGGTCTAGGTGAGAGGGGATGTAGCTGGGTCAGGAAGGGGAGAGAGCCTGGGGTTGGTCTAGGTGAGAGGGGATGTGGCTGGGTCAGGCTGGGGGAGAGAGCCTGGGGTTGTTCTAGGTGAGAGGGGATGTGGCTGGGTCAGGAAGGGGAGAGAGCCTGGGGTTGGTCTAGGTGAGAGGGGATGTGGCTGGGTCAGGAAGGGGAGAGAGCCTGGGGTTGGTCTAGGTGAGAGGGGTTGTGGCTGGGTCAGGCTGGGGGAGAGAGCCTGGGGTTGGTCTAGGTGAGAGGGGATGTGGCTGGGTCAGGAAGGGGAGAGAGCCTGGGGTTGGTCTAGGTGAGAGGGGATGTAGCTGGGTCAGGCTGGGGAGAGAGCCTGGGGTTGGTCTAGGTGAGAGGGGATGTAGCTGGGTCAGGAAGGGGAGAGAGCCTGGGGTTGGTCTAGGTGAGAGGGGATGTGGCTGGGTCAGGAAGGGAGAGAGCCTGGGGTTGGTCTAGGTGAGAGGGGATGTGGCTGGGTCAGGAAGGGGAGAGAGCCTGGGGTTGGTCTAGGTGAGAGGGGATGTGGCTGGGTCAGGAAGGGGAGAGAGCCTGGGGTTGGTCTAGGTGAGAGGGGATGTAGCTGGGTCAGGAAGGGGAGAGAGCCTGGGGTTGGTCTAGGTGAGAGGGGATGTGGCTGGGTCAGGAAGGGGAGAGAGCCTGGGGTTGGTCTAGGTGAGAGGGGATGTGGCTGGGTCAGGAAGGGGAGAGAGCCTGGGGTTGGTCTAGGTGAGAGGGGATGTGGCTGGGTCAGGCTGGGGGAGAGAGCCTGGGGTTGGTCTAGGTGAGAGGGGATGTGGCTGGGTCAGGAAGGGGAGAGACCCTGGGGTTGGTCTAGGTGAGAGGGGATGTAGCTGGGTCAGGCTGGGGGAGAGAGCCTGGGGTTGGTCTAGGGGAGAGGGGATGTAGCTGGGTCAGGCTGGGGGAGAGAGCCTGGGGTTGGTCTAGGTGAGAGGGGATGTGGCTGGGTCAGGCTGGGGGAGAGAGCCTGGGGTTGGTCTAGGTGAGAGGGGATGTGGCTGGGTCAGGAAGGGGAGAAAGCCTGGGGTTGGTCTAGGTGAGAGGGGATGTGGCTGGGTCAGGAAGGGAGAGAGCCTGGGGTTGGTCTAGGTGAGAGGGGATGTGGCTGGGTCAGGAAGGGAGAGAGCCTGGGGTTGGTCTAGGTGAGAGGGGATGTGGCTGGGTCAGGAAGGGGAGAGAGCCTGGGGTTGGTCTAGGTGAGAGGGGATGTGGCTGGGTCAGGCTGGGAGAGAGAGCCTGGGGTTGGTCTAGGTGAGAGGGGATGTGGCTGGGTCAGGCTGGGAGAGAGAGCCTGGGGTTGGTCTAGGTGAGAGGGGATGTAGCTGGGTCTGGCTGGGGGAGAGAGCCTGGGGTTGGTCTAGGTGAGAGGGGATGTAGCTGGGGTCAGGCAGGGGGAGAGAGCCTGGGGTTGGTCTAGGTGAGAGGGGATGTGGCTGGGTCAGGCTGGGGGAGAGAGCCTGGGGTTGGTCTAGGTGAGAGGGGATGTGGCTGGGTCAGGCTGGGAGAGAGCCTGGGGTTGGTCTAGGTGAGAGGGGATGTGGATGGGTCAGGCTGGGGGAGAGAGCCTGGGGTTGGTCTAGGTGAGAGGGGATGGGTCAGGCTGGGGGAGAGAGCCTGGGGTTGGTCTAGGTGAGAGGGGATGTAGCTGGGTCAGGCTGGGGGAGAGAGCCTGGGGTTGGTCTAGGTGAGAGGGGATGTGGCTGGGTCAGGCTGGTGGAGAGATTCTGGGGTTGGTCTAGGTGAGAGGGGATGTAGCTGGGTTAGGCTGGTGGAGAGAGCCTGGGGTTGGTCTAGGTGAGAGGGGATGGGTCAGGCTGGTGGAGAGAGCCTGGGGTTGGTCTAGGTGAGAGGGGATGTAGCTGGGTCAGGAAGGGGAGAGAGCCTGGGGTTGGTCTAGGTGAGAGGGGATGTGGCTGGGTCAGGCTGGGGGAGAGAGCCTGGGGTTGGTCTAGGTGAGAGGGGATGTGGCTGGGTTAGGTTAACATACTGACTGGGAGGAGTTGGGCTGGGTCAGGCTTGAATGGGACTGGTGATGGGTAATGGAGTCCTGCTGCAGCCTCCCTCTCTACCTCGATCTCTACCTCTCTCTCTCTCTCTCTCTCTCTCTCTCTCTCTCTCTCTCTCTCTCTCTCTCTCTCTCTCTCTCTCTCTCTCTCTCTCTCTCCCTCTGTATCACCCTCTCTACCTCCCTCTCTTTACCTCTCTCTACCTCCCTCTCTACCTCTCTCTCTCTTTACCTCCCTCTCCCTCTCTTTACCTCCCTCTCCCTCTATCTCCCTCTCTACCTCTCCCTCTCCCTCCCCTCTCTACCTCTCCCTCTCTACCTCTCCCTCTCTACCTCTCTCTCTACCTCCCTCTCTACCTCTCCCTCTCTACCTCTCCCTCTCTACCTCTCTCTCTACCTCCCTCTCTACCTCTCTCTCTACCTCCCTCTCTACCTCTCTCTCTCTACCTCCCTCTCCCTCTGTATCACCCTCTCTACCTCCCTCTCTACCTCCCTCTCTACCTCTCTCTCTACCTCCCTCTCTACCTCTCTCTCTACCTCCCTCTCCCTCTGTATCACCCTCTCTACCTCCCTCTCTACCTCCCTCTCTCTCTCTCTCTCTCTACCTCCCTCTCCCTCTGTATCACCCTCTCTACCTCCCTCACCCTCTCTACCTCTCTCTACCTCCCTCTCTACCTCTCTCTTTACCTCCCTCTCTATCTCTCTCTCTACCTCCCTCTATCTCCTTCTCTACCTCTATCTCCCTCTCTACCTCTCCCTCTACCTCCCTCTCTACCTCCCTCTACCTCCCTCTCTACCTCCCTCTATCTCCTTCTCTACCTCCCTCTCTACCTCCCTCTCTACCTCTCTCTACCTCCCTCTCTATCTCCCTCTCTACCTCTCTCTCTACCTCCCTCTACCTCCCTCTCTACCTCCCTCTCTATCTCCTCTCTCTATCTCCTTCTCTACCTCCCTCTACCTACTCTCTATCTCCTTCTCTACCTCCCTCTACCTCTCTCTCTACCTCCCTCTCTACCTCTCTCTACCTCCCTCTCTATCTCCCTCTCTACCTCTCTCTCTACCTCCCTCTCTACCTCTCTCTCTCTACCTCCCTCTCTATCTCCCTCTCCACCTCCCTCTCTACCTCTCTCTACCTCCCTCTCTACCTACAGTTGAAGTCAGAAATACATACACTTAGGTTGGAGTCATTAAAACTCATTTTTCAACCACTCCACAAATGTCTTGTTAACAAACTATAGTTTCGGCAAGTCGGTTAGGACATCTACTATGTACATGACACAAGTAAGTTTTTTTAAATTATTTCACTTATAATTCACTGTATCACAACTCCAGTGGGTCAGAAGTTTACATTCACTAAGTTGACTGTGCCTTTAAACAGCTTGGAACATTCCAGAAAATTAAGTAATATCTTTAGAAGCTTCTGATAGGCTAATTTACATAATTTGAGTCAATTGGAGGTGTACCTGTGGATGTATTTCAAGGCCTACCTTCAAACTTACTGTCTCTTTGCTTGACATCATGGGAAAATCCAAATAAATCAGCCAAGACCTCAGATAAAAAAATGTAGACCTCCACAAGTCTGGTTCATCCTTGGGAGCAATTTCCAAACGCCTGAAGGTACTCAGTTGGTAGAGCATGGCGCTTCATCTATACACACAATAGTAAGACTGTAAGTATAAACACCATGGGATGACACAGCCGTCATACCGCTCAGGAAGGAGATGCGTTCTGTCTCCTCGAGAAGTGCAAATCAATCTCAGCAGCTCACCCTGCACTAACACAGAACAACAGCAAAGGACCTTGTGAAGATGCTGGAGGAAACAGGTACAAAAGTATCTATATCCACAGTAAAACGATTCCTATATCGACATAACCTGAAAGGCCTCTCAGCAAGGAAGAAGCCACTGCTCCAAAACCGCCATATAAAAGCTAGACTACGGTTTTGCAACTGCACATGGAGACAAAGATGGTACGGAGAAATTTTGGAGAAATATCCTCTGGTCTGATGAAACAAAAATAGAACTGTTTGGCCATAATGACCATCGTTATGTTTGGAGGAAAAGGGGGAGGCCTGCAAGCCAAAGAACACCATCCCAACCGTGAAGCACGGAGGTGTGAAGCACGGAGGTGGCAGCGCTTTGCTGCAGGAGGGACTGGTTGTCACGTTTGGAAGAAAAAGGGGGAGGCCTGCAAGCCAAAGAACCATCGTTGCTGCAGGAGGGACTGTTTGGAGGAAAAAAGGGAGAGGCTTGCAAGCCAAAGAACACCATCCCAACCGTGAAGCACGGAGGTGGCAGCGCTTTGCTGCAGGAGGGACTGGTTGTCACGTTCTGACCATCGTTATGTTTGGAAGGGGAGGCCTGCAAGCCAAAGAACACCATCCCAACCGGGGGAGGCCTGCAAGCCAAAGAACACCATCCCAACCGTGAAGCACGGGGTGGCAGCACTTTGCTGCAGGAGGGACTGTTGTCATGTTCTGACCATCGTTGGAGGAAAAGGGGGGAGGCCTGTTTGGAGGAAAAGGAGGGACTGGTTGTCAGGCCATCGCAAGGAAAAAGGGGGAGGCCAAAGAACACCATCCCAACCGTGAAGCACGGGGGTGGCAGCACTTTGCTGCAGGAGGGTGTCATGTTCTGACCATCGTTCTTGTGTGTTTTCCTTGTTTTAGTGTTGGTCAGGACGTGAGCTGGGTGGGCATTCTATGTTGTGTGTCTGGTTTGTCTATTTCTATGTTTGGCCTGATATGGTTCTCAATCAGAGGCAGGTGTTAGTCATTGTCTCTGATTGGGAACCATATTTAGGTATCCTGTTTTGTGTTGGGTTTTGTGGGTGATTGTTCCTGTCTTTGTCTTTGTGGCACCAGATAGGACTGTTTTGTTTTTTTCACGTTTCTTGTTTTGTAGATTGTTGTATTTTCATCTTTATTAGTAAAGATGTACAAAACTAACTGCATTTTGGTCCGCCTCTCTTTCCCCAGAAGAAAACCGTTACACTGGTGCACTTCACAAAATAGACGGCATCATGACGAAAGAAAATGATGTGGATATATTGAAGCAACATCAGTCAGGAAGTTAAAGCTTGGTCGCAAATGGGTCTTCCAAATGGACAATTTTTTTTTATTTTATTTTATTTTATTTTATTTTACCTTTATTTAACCAGGCAAGTCAGTTAAGAACAAATTCTTATTTTCAATGACGGCCTGGGAACAGTGGGTTAACTGCCTGTTCAGGGGCAGAACAACAGATTTGTACCTTGTCAGCTCAGGGTTTGAACTCACAACCTTCCGGTTACTAGTCCAACGCTCTAACCACTAGGCTACCCTGCCTACTTCCTTCCGGTTACTAGTCCAATGCTCTAACCACTAGGCTACCCTGCCTACTGCCTTCCGGTTACTAGTCCAACGCTCTAACCACTAGGGTACCCTGCCTACTGCCTTCCGGTTACTAGTCCAACGCTCTAACCACTAGGGTACCCTGCCTACTGCCTTCCGACTAGTCCAACGCTCTAACCACTAGGGTGACCCCAAGCATACGCTCCAAAGTTGTTCCGGTAAAATGGCTTAAGGAAACAAAGTGAAGTTGTATTGGAAACAAAGTGGAGTGGCATTACAAAGCCCTGACCTCAATCCTATAGAACATTTGTGGGCAGAACTGAAAAGCGTTGGCGAGCAAGGAGACCTACAAACCTGACTGGGTTACACCAGCTCTGTCAGGAGACCTACAAACCTGACTCAGTTACACCAGCTCTGTCAGGAGACCTACAAACCTGACTCAGTTACACCAGCTCTGTCAGGAGGAATGGGACAAACCTGACTCAGTTACACCAGCTCTGTCAGGAGGAATGGGCCAAACCTGACTCAGTTACACCAGCTCTGTCAGGAGGAATGGGACAAAATTCACCCAACTTATTGTGGAAGGCTACCCGAAACGTTTGACCCAAGTTAAACACTTACACTCAATTAGTATTTGGAAGCATTGCCTGTATGTAAACTTCTGACCCACTGGGAATGTGATGAAAGAAATAAAAGCTGAAATAAATCATTCTCTACTATTATTCTGACATTTCACATTCTTAAAATAATGTGGTGATCCTATCTGACCTAAAACAGGGCATTTTTACTAAGATTAAATGTCAGGAATTGTGTAAAACTGAGTTCAAATGTATTTGGCCAAGGTGTATGTAAACTTGACTTCAACTGTATCCCCCTCTCTCTTTCTCTCTCCCTCCTCCTCTCACCACCTCTCTTTCTTGCTCGCCCTCTGGCTTGCTCACTCTCTCTCTCTCTCTCTCTCTCTCTCTCTCTCTCTCTCTCTCTCTCTCTCTCTCTCTCTCTCTCTCTCTCTCTCTCTCTCTCTCTCTCCCTCTCTCTCCCTTCCTCCCTCTCTGGCATCATCTCTCTCTCCCTTCCTCCCTCTCTGGCATCCTCTCTCTCTCCCTTCCTCCCTCTCTGGCAGCCTCTCTCTCTCTCTCTCCCTCACTCCCTCTCTGGCATCCTCTCTCTCTCCCTCTCTGGCAGCCTCTCTCTCTCTCCCTCCCTCCCTCTCTGGCAGCCTCTCTCTCTCTCCCTCACTCCCTCTCTGGCAGCCTCTCTCTCTCTCTCTCTCTCTCTCGCTCTCTGGCAGCCTCTCTCTCTCTCTCCCTCACTCCCTCTCTGGCAGCCTCTCTCTCCCTCACTCTCTCTCTGGCAGCCTCTCTCTCTCCCTCCCTCCCTCTCTGGCAGCCTTTCTCCCTCTCTGGCAGCCTCTCTCTCTCTCTCTCTCCCCCTCCCTCTCTGGCATCCTTTCTCCCTCCCTCTCTCTCTCTGGCAGCCTCTCTCTCTCTCTCTCCCTCCCTCCCTCTCTGGCAGCCTCTCTCTCTCCCTCCCTCTCTGGCATCCTTTCTCCCTCCCTCTCTCTCTGGCAGCCTCTCTCTCTCTCTCTCCCTCCCTCCCTCTCTGGCAGCCTCTCTCTCTCCCTCCCTCTCTCTCTGGCAGCCTCTCTCTCTCCCTTTCTCCCTCTCTGGCAGCCTCTCTCTCTCTCTCTCCCTCCCTCTCTGGCATCCTCTCTCTCTCCCTTTCTCCCTCCCTCTCTCTCTGGCAGCCTCTCTCTCTCTCCCCCCTCTCTCTCTGGCAGCCTCTCTCTCTCCCTCCCTCTCTCTCTGGCAGCCTCTCTCTCTCCCTTTCTCCCTCTCTGGCAGCCTCTCTCTCTCTCAGCCTCCCTCTCTGGCATCCTCTCTCTCTCCTTTCTCCCTCCCTCTCTCTCTCTCTCCCTCCCTCTCTGGCAGCCTCTCTCTCTCCCTTTCTCCCTCTCTGGCAGCCTCTCTCTCTCTCTCCCTCCCTCTCTGGCATCCTCTCTCTCTCCCTTTCTCCCTCCCTCTCTCTCTCTCTCCCCCTCCCTCTCTGGCAGCCTCTCTCTCTCTCTCCCTCCCTCTCTGGCATCCTCTCTCTCTCCCTTTCTCCCTCCCTCTCTCTCTCTCCCTCCCTCTCTCTCTGGCAGCCTCTCTCTCTCCCTCCCTCCCTCTCTGGCAGCCTCTCTCTCTCCCTCCCTCCCTCTCTCTCTCTCCTTTTCCCTGCCTCTTTCTGTCTCTGTCATTGGAACCTACTGCTGGACAGTCACAGACCCACAACTCAGTAATAACACACACAGGTAGAGACTGAGTTATAGAAAACATAGTCATGTTTATTCACCACACAGATGGACGGACGGACAGACAGACAGACAGATGGGCTGTGAGTCCTGATCTGTTGGCGAGGGTAGAGTCAAAGGGATAGCATCTGTAAGCTCTGCTCTGGGGTCAGTTCTCAGTGTGTTTAACAGAACACTGTACTGTGATGGAGCAGGCTGGAGGTCAGGACAGCACCGGAGATTTACCCAATCAACTAAACATCCAGAAGTACAGAGTAAAAGACAGACAGAACACAGTACAGGCAGTCAGTTTACACCAGCCATCTAATAGGTCGCTAACAGAACTCCTACCATCCAACAGACTCTTCACTAGAACTCATGGTTTGTCACGTTGACTTCAGTCCTACATGGGATGGGGGCTCGGGGTCACGTATCCCTTAGCTGTCAAATGTGCTATGTTTGGCACATTCTCCTCATTAAATAGCTGGGAACTCTAAAGAAGAAGAAAACAACATTCCTTGTCCAGGAAATGCATTGGATTCAGCACTGGAGGTTGTATGTGTCTCTAAACACCAAGTGGTTAGAAGCAGCCAGTGTGACATTGGGTTGGCATGGTAACAGCAGGGCACTCCAATGTCCTCCAAACCAACAGAAACCATGTGACAGAATATCCAATGGGTTCTAGAATCTACTACAGCGTCAACACTGGATGTAGGAGATCCTCTGTGTGTGGGTACAGTTTCAGACCTGTCCAGGTGTATCGTGGGTATTAAAGTGTATCGGTGGGTATTAAAGTGTATCGGTGGGTATTAAAGTGTATCAGGGGGTATTAAAGTGTATCAGGGGTATTAAAGTGTATCAGTGGGTATTAAAGTGTATCAGTGGGTATTAAAGTGTATGAGTGGGTATTAAAGTGTATGGGTGGGTATTAAAGTGTATCGGTGGATATTAAAGTGTATCGGTGGGTATTAAAGTGTATCAGTGGGTATTAAAGTATCGGTGGGTATTAAAGTGTATTAAAGTGTATCGGTGGATATTAAAGTATCGGTGGGTATTAAAGTGTATCAGTGGGTATTAAAGTGTATCGGTGGATATTAAAGTGTATCGGTGGGTATTAAAGTGTATTAAAGTGTATCGTGGGTATTAAAGTGTATCGGTGGATATTAAAGTGTATTAAAGTGTATCGGTGGATATTAAAGTGTATCAGTGGGTATTAAAGTGTTTCGGTGGGTATTAAAGTGTATTAAAGTGTATCGGTGGGTATTAAAGTGTATCAGTGGGTATTAAAGTGTATTAAAGTGTATTAAAGTGTATCGGTGGGTATTAAAGTGTATCGGTGGATAGTAAAGTGTATCAGTGGGTATTAAAGTGTATTAAAGTGTATCAGTGGGTATTAAAGTGTATCAGTGGGTATTAAAGTGTATCAGTGGGTATTAAAGTGTATTAAAGTGTATCGGTGGGTATTAAAGAGTATCGTGGATATTAAAGTGTATTAAAGTGTATCGGTGGATATTAAAGTGTATTAAAGTGTATCGGTGGATATTAAAGTATCGGTGGGTATTAAAGTGTATTAAAGTGTATCGGTGGGTATTAAAGTGTATTAAAGTGTATCGGTGGGTATTAAAGAGTATCGGTGGATATTAAAGTGTATTAAAGTGTATTTATGAACATTTGGTGGATATTAAAGTGTATTAAAGTGTATCGGTGGATATTAAAGTATCGGTGGGTATTAAAGTGTATTAAAGTGTATCGGTGGATATTAAAGTGTATCAGTGGGTATTAAAGTGTGTCGGTGGATATTAAAGTATCGGTGGGTATTAAAGTGTATTAAAGTGTATCGGTGGATATTAAAGTGTATCGGTGGATATTAAAGTGTATCGGTGGATATTAAAGTGTATTAAAGTGTATCGGTGGATATTAAAGTGTATTAAAGTGTATCGTGGGTATTAAAGTGTATCGGTGGATATTAAAGTGTATCAGTGGGTATTAAAGTGTATCGGTGGGTATTAAAGTGTATTAAAGTGTATCGGTGGGTATTAAAGTGTATCGGTGGATATTAAAGTGTATGTGTGGGTATTAAAGTGTATCAGTGGGTATTAAAGTGTATGTGTGTATGACTGTGTAATAAATTGTACTGGTGTGTGTTGTAGAAAGGCAGGATGTAGGTCTGTGGGAGAACTCCTATCTGTAATGGTGTGGGTGGTATAGGTCTGTGGAGAACTCCTATCTGTAATGGTGTGGGTGGTATAGGTCTGTGGAGAACTCCTATCTGTAATGGTGTGGGTGGTATAGGTCTGTGGAGAACTCCTATCTGTAATGGTGTGGGTGGTATAGGTCTGTGGATAACTCCTATCTGTAATGGTGTGGGTGGTATAGGTCTGTGGAGAACTCCTATCTGTAATGGTGTGGGTGGTATAGGTCTGTGGAGAACTCCTATCTGTAATGGTGTGGGTGGTATAGGTCTGTGGAGAACTCCTATCTGTAATGGTGTGGGTGGTATAGGTCTGTGGAGAACTCCTATCTGTAATGGTGTGGTTGGTATAGGTCTGTGGGAGAACTCCTATCTGTAATGGTGTGGGTGGTATAGGTCTGTGGAGAACTCCTATCTGTAATGGTGTGGGTGGTATAGGTCTGTGGGAGAACTCCTATCTGTAATGGTGTGGGTGGTATAGGTCTGTGGAGAACTCCTATCTGTAATGGTGTGGGTGGTATAGGTCTGTGGAGAACTCCTATCTGTAATGGTGTGGGTGGTATAGGTCTGTGGGATAACCCCTATCTGTAATGGTGTGGGTGATGTAGGTCTGTGGGAGAACTCTATCTGTAATGGTGTGGGTGGTGTAGGTCTGTGGGAGAACTCCTATCTGTAATGGTGTGGGTGGTGTAGGTCTGTGGGAGAACTGCTATCTGTAATGGTGTGGGTGGTTTAGGTCTGTGGAAGAACTCGTATCTGTAATGGTGTGGGTGGTATAGGTCTGTGGGAGAACTCCTATCTGTAATGGTGTGGGTGGTTTAGGTCTGTGGGAGAACTCGTATCTGTAATGGTGTGGGTGGTGTAGGTCTGTGGGAGAACTCCTATCTGTAATGGTGTGGGTGGTGTAGGTCTGTGGGAGAAGTCGTATCTGTAATGGTGTGGGTGGTGTAGGTCTGTGGGAGAACTCCTATCTGTAATGGTGTGGGTGGTGTAGGTCTGTGGGAGAACTCGTATCTGTAATGGTGTGGGTAATGTAGGTCTGTGGGAGAACTCCTATCTGTAATGGTGTGGGTGGTATAGGTCTGTGGGAGAACTCGTATCTGTAATGGTGTGGGTGGTATAGGTCTGTGGGAGAACTCGTATCTGTAATGGTGTGAGTGGCCAGTTCTTCTCCAGCTGTTATCACAGGTGAACAATGCAATGATGATGTTCCACTCTACAGGTAATTGGTTCTAACCCCTCTCTGTTCCACTCTATAGGTCATTGGTTCTAACCCCCTCTCTGTTCCACTCTATAGGCCATTGGTTCTAACCCCCTCTCTGTTCCACTCTATAGGCCATTGGTTCTAACCCCCTCTCTGTTCCACTCTATAGGCCATTGGTTCTAACCCCCTCTCTGTTCCACTCTATAGGCCATTGGTTCTAACCTCCTCTCTGTTCCACTCTATAGGCCATTGGTTCTAACCCCTCTCTGTTCCACTCTATAGGCCATTGGTTCTAACCCCCTCTCTGTTCCACTCTATAGGCCATTGGTTCTAACCCCCTCTCTGTTCCGCTCTATAGGTCATTGGTTCTAACCCCCTCTCTGTTCCACTCTATAGGCCATTGGTTCTAACCCCCTCCCTGTTCCACTCTATAGGCCATTGGTTCTAACCCCTCTCTGTTCCGCTCTATAGGCCATTGGTTCTAACCCCTCTCTGTTCCGCTCTATAGGTCATTGGTTCTAACCCCTCTCTGTTCCACTCTATAGGTCATTGGTTCTAACCCCCTCCTGTTCCACTCTATAGGCCATTGGTTCTAACCCCCTCCCTGTTCCACTCTATAGGCCATTGGTTCTAACCCCCTCTTGGTTCCACTCTATAGGCCATTGGTTCTAACCCCCTCTCTGTTCCGCTCTATAGGTCATTGGTTCTAACCCCTTCTCTGTTCCACTCTATAGGTCATTGGTTCTAACCCCCGGGTCTCTGCTGTCAGTCAGCTTCTTATAATCCCTTCTCTGTTCCATAATATAGGCCATGGTCAGGTTGTTAAAGTTCTATATTTGGGTCAGATGGTTTCTAGTGGTGCCCGTACAGCTGTATAATCCTACTGGAGTTGGAGAATCTATGAAACTCCTTCTTAAATATAACCTCTGGTTTAAACTCTCATTCCTTACTTGGTCAGCCTGTCAATCCCCCTCCCTGCATCAAAGCTTTAGTAACTTTGTTAACTCTGTTAGCTGCCTGAGTTGGTCTGGTTTAGCTGTCTCTATGTGGCCTGGGGGATGGAATTTTACAATTTGTATAAATGTTCTGTGATGGTTGCATGGATGTTAGGAGATGGATTGTATGAATGTTCTGTGATTGTTGTATGAATGTTAGGAGAAGGTTGTATGAATGTTAGGAGATGGTTGTATGAATGTTAGATGGTTGTATGAATGTTAGGAGAAAGTTGTATGGATGTTATGAGATGGTTGTATGGATGTTATGAGATGGTTGTATGGATGTTAGGAGAAGGTTGTATGGATGTTATGAGATGGTTGTATCGATGTTATGAGAAGGTTGTATGAATGTTATGGGTTGTATGGATGTTATGAGAAGGTTGTATGAATGTTAGAAGATGGTTGTATGAATGTTAGAAGGTTGTATGGATGTTATGAGAAGGTTGTATGGATGTTATGAGAAGGTTGTATGAATGTTAGGAGATGGTTGAATGAATGTTCAGTGATGTGTCAAGAAGCAGTGTGTGGAGGTTCCTCCCAATACATTGAGTTGTTGACTGTGATGGTCTTCTCCCAGTGTCTCTCTGACCCTGAGGTAGTGTTAGGGGTCGGGGTTAGGTAGGGTTACTGAGGTAGGGTTAGGGGTCAGGGTTAGGTCGGGTAACTGAGGTAGGGTTAGGGGTCAGGGTTAGTTCGGGTTACTGAGGTAGTGTTAGGGGTCAGGGTTAGGTAGGGTTAGTGAGGTAGGGTTAGGGGTCAGGGTTAGGTAGGGTTAGTGAGGTGGGGTCAGGGTTAGGTAAGGTTGGGAGGGGTCGGGTTAGGGGTTTAGGTAGGGTTAGTGAGGTGGGGTCAGGGTTAGGTAGGGTTAGGGGTCGGGTTTAGGTAGGGTTACTGAGGTAGGGTTGGGGGTCAGGGTTAGGTAGGGTTAGGGGTCAGGGTTAGGTAGGGTTACTGAGGTAGGGTTAGGGGTCAGGGTTAGGGGTCAGGGTTAGGTAGGGTTACTGAGGTAGGGTTAGGGGCCAGGGTTAGGTAGGGTTAGTTTGATAGACAGGTGTCAGATTTAGTGTCTGAGCCTGAACCAACTGACCTCTAAACTCTAACCTCTGACCTGGAAGTCTTATGAATAGCTCTCTGGCATTGCTGTCTGACCTCGTACCTGACAGGAAGTCTGAGGTCTTACGCAAAACACAACTCTGTCCTCCAGACTTCCAAATGACATCAATGCATGATTTAGGTAAAAGCCCACCCGACAGATAGTGATCTGAAGCTGGGATTGGCCTGACAGGGTAGCTTAGGGGTTTCAATCCTAGCTCTGCACATATGAACATATCCTTAGGCAGCTTTCCACTCCCTAAGACACCATGTCATTAGCTATGGCACAGTCTGATATGAGCCTGATACCTGCTACCTACCTGCTAACCTGCCTCAACACCTCAACCTACCTGCTGCTTGCCCTCGACATCACAGAGCTCTATCAGGTTCTACTGGGTTCACTCGGGTTCTACTAGATTCTACCAGGTTCTGAGGTTCTACCAGGTTCTACTAGGGTCTATCATACTGTTCCACTGTTCTCAGGGCGGGGTATCACCAAACATAGAGGTGAGCATTCACCAGGGTTAGAAGTTGGCTTTAGGCTTAGAGAGTGGAGGTGTCTTTAGGCTTAGAGAGTGGAGGTGTCTTTAGGCTTAGAGAGTGGAGGTGGCTTTAGGCTTAGAGAGTGGAGGTGTCTTTAGGCTTAGAGAGTGGAGGTGTCTTTAGGCTTAGAGAGTGGAGGTGTCTTTAGGCTTAGAGAGTGGAGGTGGCTTTAGGCTTAGAGAGTGGAGGTGTCTTTAGGCTTAGAGAGTGGAGGTGTCTTTAGGCTTAGAGAGTGGAGGTGTCTTTAGGCTTAGAGAGTGGAGGTGGCTTTAGGCTTAGAGAGTGGAGGTGTCTTTAGGCTTAGAGAGTGGAGGTAGCTTTAGGCTTAGAGAGTGGAGGTGGCTTTAGGCTTAGAGAGTGGAGGTGTCTTTAGGCTTAGAGAGTGGAGGTGTCTTTAGGCTTAGAGAGTGGAGGTGTCTTTAGGCTTAGAGAGTGGGGACGTCTTTAGGCTTAGAGAGTGGGGACGTCTTTAGGCTTAGAGAGTGGAGGTGGCTTTAGGCTTAGAGAGTTGAGGTGTCTTTAGGCTTAGAGAGTGGAGTGGGCTTTAGGCTTAGAGAGTGGGGACGTCTTTAGGCTTAGAGAGTGGTGGCTTTAGGATTAGACGTTGGGTTTCGGGTTAGAGTTTGGAGACGGTCAGACAGGACCAGATTAACAGGGAGAGGAGGGGGCTGAGAGACTTTGGTCCTGATAACATTAGCGGAACATGACCTAATGAGGGCTGACAGACCTGCTCCATGTGCTCTATACATACTGCCCAGCCTCCCTACAGCCACAGCTCTTCCAGGCCAGAGGCCTGGTACCAAAGTACCATATCAGACCTGATGTATTGAGCCTGGATGATACAGCAAAACCTTTAGTTACTACATCATGGAAAACCCAAACATGTCTGGTCTGTCGTATGTCAGCAGGTCTGTCAAATACCCGTACATGTTCGTGGTTTGTCCATACAGCCAGACAGTACATATTTAGTCCACAATAACATTTGGACCAGATTTCTGTTTTCAACAGTCAGAGCAGTGATGTCATAGAATGAGCTGAATGACAGTGTAGATCCCCTACTGGTGATGTCATATCCCCTAGTGATCTTCTTTTTCATCTGCTGCCCTAGGTATATCAACAAGGCACGTTGTCTCTTCATACTTGGCTGTACTGTCCAGCCCAATGGTAGAGTCTCTCCATGCTAGGCTGTACTGTCCAGCCCAATGGTAGAGTCTCTCCATGCTAGGCTGTACTGTCCAGCCCAATGGTAGAGTCTCTCCATGCTAGGCTGTACTGTCCAGCCCAATGGTAGAGTCTCTCCATGCTAGGCTGTACTGTCCAGCCCAATGGTAGAGTCTCTCCATGCTAGGCTGTACTGTCCAGCCCAATGGTAGAGTCTCTCCATGCTAGGCTGTACTGTCCAGCCCAATGGTAGAGTCTCTCCATGCTAGGCTGTACTGTCCAGCCCCATGGTAGAGTCTCTCCATGCTAGGCTGTACTGTCCAGATCCATGGTCTGAGTCTGAAGATGCTAGGCTGTACTGTCCAGCCCAATGGTAGAGTCTCTCCATACTAGGACGTACTGTCCAGCCCAATGGTAGAGTCTCTCCATGCTAGGCTGTACTGTCCAGCCCAATGGTAGAGTCTCTCCATGCAGGCTGTACTGTCCAGCCCAATGGTAGAGTCTCTCCGTGCGAGGCTGTACTGTCCAGCCCAATGGTAGAGTCTCTCCATGCTAGGCTGTACTATCCAGCCCCATGGTAGAGTCTCTCCATGCTAGGCTGTACTGTCCAGATCCATGGCCTGAGTCTGAAGATGCTAGGCTGTACTGTCCAGCCCAATGGTAGAGTCTCTCCGTGTGAGGCTGTACTGTCCAGCCCCATGGTAGTCTCTCCATGCTAGGCTGTACTGTCCAGCCCCATGGTAGAGTCTCTCCGTGCGAGGCTGTACTGTCCAGCCCAACGGTAGAGTCTCTCCATGCTAGGCTGTACTGTCCAGCCCCATGGTAGAGTCTCTCCATGCTAGGCTGTACTGTCCAGATCCATGGTCTGAGTCTGAAGATGCTAGGCTGTACTGTCCAGCCCAATGGTAGAGTCTCTCCATGCTAGGCTGTACTGTCCAGCCCCATGGTAGAGTCTCTCCATGCTAGGCTGTACTGTCCAGATCCATGGTCTGAGTCTGAAGATGCTAGGCTGTACTGTCCAGCCCAATGGTAGAGTCTCTCCATACTAGGCCGTACTGTCCAGCCCAATGGTAGAGTCTCTCCATACTAGGCCGTACTGTCCAGCCCAATGGTAGAGTCTCTCCATGCTAGGCTGTACTGTCCAGATCCATGGTCTGAGTCTGAAGATGCTAGGCTGTACTGTCCAGCCCAATGGTAGAGTCTCTCCATGCTAGGCTGTACTGTCCAGATCCATGGTCTGAGTCTGAAGATGCTAGGCTGTACTGTCCAGCCCAATGGTAGAGTCTCTCCATACTAGGACGTACTGTCCAGCCCAATGGTAGAGTCTCTCCATGCTAGGCTGTACTGTCCAGATCCATGGTCTGAGTCTGAAGATGCTAGGCTGTACTGTCCAGCCCAAGGATAGAGTCTTTCCATGCTAGGCTGTACTGTCCAGCCCCAGGGTAGAGTCTCTCCATGCTAGGCTGTACTGTCCAGCGCAATGGTAGAGTCTCTCCATCCTCGGCTGTACTGTCCAGCGCCATGGTAGAGTCTCTCCACACTAGGCTGTACTGTCCAGCCCCATGGTAGAGTCTCTCCATGCTAGGCTGTACTGTCCAGCCCAATGGTATAGTCTCCATGCTAGGCTGTACTGTCCAGCCCCATGGTAGAGTCTCTCCATGCTAGGCTGTACTGTCCAGCCCAATGGTAGAGTCTCCATGCTAGGCTGTACTGTCCAGCCCCATGGTAGAGTCTCTCCATGCTAGGCTGTACTGTCCAGCCCAATTGTAGAGTCTCCATGCTAGGCTGTACTGTCCAGCCCCATGGTAGAGTCTCTCCATGCTAGGCTGTACTGTCCAGCCCAATGGTAGAGTCTCCATGCTAGGCTGTACTGTCCAGCCCCATGGTAGAGTCTCTCCATGCTAGGCTGTACTGTCCAGCCCCATGGTAGTGTCTCTCCATGCTAGGCTATACTGTCCAGCGCAATGGTAGAGTCTCCATGCTAGGCTATACTGTCCAGCCCCATGGTAGAGTCTCTCCATGCTAGGCTGTACTGTCCAGCCCAATGGTAGAGTCTCCATGCTAGGCTGTACTGTCCAGCCCCATGGTAGAGTCTCTCCATGCAGGCTGTCCTGTCCAGCTCCATGGTCTGAGTCTGAAGATGCTAGGCTGTGTGGTGGCTGTGGAGCCACATGTTAGGAGTTCTTGGTTAATTTTTAATTTAATTTTTTCCTTTGATGATGACTTCAATAAATAACAAATATATTTATATATCATATATAGCCATGTAGAAACTACATGTATTTCACATAACTTAAATAATAATTTATATGTACAGCCCCCCTTCACAATAAGGAAATATATTCCATAATGTCTATGGTCGGGTTGTGTGTTTACGTCCTGCGGTGTTTCCGTGACAACGCACAGACACAGGAAGTGTCTATCCGTATCCAGCGCCAGCCCACAGAGGTACGGTCCTGCGTCAGAGCTCTGACGTACGTCTGAGAGGTCTTACACTGCGAGTTCCAGTGTTTGTCATCGATGCCGCGACAGCCGCTCTTAAAAGGTTTGGCAGTCCGACACTTGGTCTCATAGAAGTACTGCTTAACAAAGTTGCTTTCGGCGGTTCCCATCTTTATCTGATCCAGGACGGTGACCTGACGACCCCTGATGTCCACCGCATTCGTCTTGTCTGTCACCCACTGTGATTGGCTGTCACAGACGGAGTACTCTCCGCGGTAACTCTTGTGTTCTGCGTATCTCTTCCTGCGGGTCTTGTTGGTTCTGTCAGAGCTGCCCACGTAGTCATCTATAGAGTAGAGCGGAGGAGGCTGCAGGGGCGCCCGCTCACTCAGCAGGACCCGGGGAGAGTTGTAGTGTTTCTGCTGCCCCAGCAGGTCAGACGACCTGGGCTGGTACAGCGAGCTGCGCCTCTCCAGGAACCTACTGTTGTCCAGAGGGGTGTCAATGGCGAGCAGGCCCAACGGTGGCAATGTGTCCTGGGCCTGCCTGTCCTGGCCCTCACCCTGCCTCCCCCGGCCACGGGTCAGGTCCGCCTGCAGCAGCTGGATGATGAGGGAGTTGATGGGGTCCTGGGTGGGCGGGGGCTGCTGGCGCTCCATGTGCGTTGCCTGGATACCGTAGAGGTACGCTAGGAACAACACATACAGCAACATGGACATCACTAGATTCACCTGTAAGATCTGTGGAGTAGAGGAGACAGGATATCAGATATTAATCACCTATAATCAATAATTACACCACTAGATTCACCTGTAAGATCTGTGGAGTAGAGGAGACAGAATATCAGTTATTAATCACCTATAATCAATAATTACACCACTAGATTCACCTGTAAGATCTGTGGAGTAGAGGAGACAGAATATCAGTTATTAATCACCTATAATCAATAATTACACCACTAGATTCACCTGTCAGATCTGTGGAGTAGAGGAGACAGAATATCAGTTATTAATCACCTATAATCAATAATTACACCACTAGATTCACCTGTAAGATCTGTGGAGTAGAGGAGACAGAATATCAGTTATTAATCACCTATAATCAATAATTACACCACTAGATTCACCTGTCAGATCTGTGGAGTAGAGGAGACAGGATATCAGTTATTAATCACCTATAATCAATAACTACACCACTTGATTCAGTTACTAATTCAGATCAGTTATAATTTATTAATCACCTGGAGCATTATCAACATTTTATATTCTGAATCCAGAATCATGCCAAAATGCTAATAGAATTATTCCTGGAGCATTATGAATGTTGTTTTATATTCTGAATCTAGAATCATGCCAAAATGCTAATAGAATTAGTCCTGGAACATTATGAATGTTGCTTTATGTTCTGAATCTAGAATCATGCCAAAATGCTAATAGAATTAGTCCTGGAACATTATGAATGTTGTTTAATGTTCTGAATCTAGAATCATGCCAAAATGCTAATAGAATTAGTCCTGGAACATTATGAATGTTGTTTTATGTTCTGAATCTAGAATCATGCCAAAATGCTAATAGAATTAGTCCTGGAACATTATGAATGTTGTTTTATGTTCTGAATCTAGAATCATGCCAAAATGCTAATAGAATTAGTCCTGGAACATTATGAATGTTGTTTTATGTTCTGAATCTAGAATCATGCCAAAATGCTAATAGAATTAGTCCTGGAACATTATGAATGTTGCTTTATGTTCTGAATCTAGAATCATGCCAAAATGCTAATAGAATTAGTCCTGGAACATTATGAATGTTGTTTAATGTTCTGAATCTAGAATCATGCCAAAATGCTAATAGAATTAGTCCTGGAACATTATGAATGTTGTTTTATGTTCTGAATCTAGAATCATGCCAAAATGCTAATAGAATTAGTCCTGGAACATTATGAATGTTGTTTTATGTTCTGAATCTAGAATCATGCCAACATGCTAATAGAATTAGTCCTGGAACATTATAAATGTTGTTTTATGTTCTGAATCTAGAATCATGCCAAAATGCTAATATAATTAGTCCTGGAACATTATGAATGTTGTTTTATGTTCTGAATCTAGAATCATGCCAAAAATGCTAATGGGATTAGTCCTGGAACATTATGAATGTTGTTTTATGTTCTGAATCTAGAATCATGCCACAATGCTAATGGGATTAGTCCTGGAACATTATGAATGTTGTTTTATGTTCTGAATCTAGAATCATGCCAAAATGCTAATATAATTAGTCCTGGAACATTATGAATGTTGTTTTATGTTCTGAATCTAGAATCATGCCAAAATGCTAATGGGATTAGTCCTGGAACATTATGAATGTTGTTTTATGTTCTGAATCTAGAATCATGCCAAAATGCTAATGGGATTAGTCCTGGAGCATTATGAATGTTGTTTTATGTTCTGAATCTAGAATCATGCCAAAATGCTAATAGAATTAGTCCTGGAACATTATGAATGTTGTTTTATGTTCTGAATCTAGAATCATGGCAAAATGCTAATAGAATTAGTCCTGGAACATTATGAATGTTGTTTTATGTTCTGAATCTAGAATCATGCCAAAATGCTAATAGAATTAGTCCTGGAACATTATGAATGTTGTTTTATGTTCTGAATCTAGAATCATGCCAACATGCTAATAGAATTAGTCCTGGAACATTATAAATGTTGTTTTATGTTCTGAATCTAGAATCATGCCAAAATGCTAATATAATTAGTCCTGGAACATTATGAATGTTGTTTTATGTTCTGAATCTAGAATCATGCCAAAATGCTAATGGGATTAGTCCTGGAACATTATGAATGTTGTTTTA
The DNA here is from genome assembly GCF_021184085.1 of Oncorhynchus gorbuscha. Taxonomy (NCBI): domain Eukaryota; kingdom Metazoa; phylum Chordata; class Actinopteri; order Salmoniformes; family Salmonidae; genus Oncorhynchus; species Oncorhynchus gorbuscha. The sequence continues at coordinate 167,105 of NW_025745763.1, read as the reverse complement.
TGTTCTGAATCTAGAATCATGCCACAATGCTAATGGGATTAGTCCTGGAACATTATGAATGTTGTTTATGTCCTGGAATCTAGAATCATGCCAAAATGCTAATATAATTAGTCCTGGAACATTATGAATGTTGTTTTATGTTCTGAATCTAGAATCATGCCAAAATGCTAATGGGATTAGTCCTGGAACATTATGAATGTTGTTTTATGTTTTGAATCTAGAATCATGCCAAAATGCTAATGGGATTAGTCCTGGAGCATTATGAATGTTGTTTTATGTTCTGAATCTAGAATCATGCCAAAATGCTAATATAATTAGTCCTGGAACATTATGAATGTTGCAATCATGCCAAAATTAATGATTAGTCCTGGAACATTATGAATTTGTTTTATGTTCTGAATCTAGAATCATGCCAAAATGCTAATGGGAATCCTGGAACATTATGAATGTTGTTTTATGTTCTGAATCAAATCATGCCACAATGCTAATGGGATTAGTCCTGGAACATTATGAATGTTGTTTTATGTTCTGAATCTAGAATCATGCCAAAATGCTAATATAATTAGTCCTGGAACATTATGAATGTTGTTTTATGTTCTGAATCTAGAATCATGCCAAAATGCTAATGGGATTAGTCCTGGAACATTATGAATGTTGTTTTATGTTCTGAATCTAGAATCATGCCAAAATGCTAATGGGATTAGTCCTGGAGCATTATGAATGTTGTTTTATGTTCTGAATCTAGAATCATGCCAAAATGCTAATATAATTAGTCCTGGAACATTATGAATGTTGCTTTATGTTCTGAATCTAGAATCATGCCAAAATGCTAATAGAATTAGTCCTGGAACATTATGAACGTTGTTTTATATTCTGAATCTAGAATCATGCCAAAATGCTAATATAATTAGTCCTGGAACATTATGAATGTTGTTTTATGTTCTGAATCTAGAATCATGCCAAAATGCTAATGGGATTAGTCCTGGAACATTGTGAATGTTGTTTTATGTTCTGAATCTAGAATCATGCCAAAATGCTAATAGAATTAGTCCGGGAACATTATGAATGTTGTTTTATGTTCTGAATCTAGAATCATGCCAAAATGCTAATAGAATTAGTCCTGGAACATTATGAATGTTGTTTTATGTTCTGAATCTAGAATCATGCCAAAATGCTAATAGAATTAGTCCTGGAACATTATGAATGTTGTTTTATGTTCTGAATCTAGAATCATGCCAAAATGCTAATAGAATTAGTCCTGGAACATTATGAATGTTGTTTTATGTTCTGAATCTAGAATCATGCCAAAATGCTAATAGAATTAGTCCTGGAACATTATGAATGTTGTTTTATGTTCTGAATCTAGAATCATGCCAAAATGCTAATAGAATTAGTCCTGGAACATTATGAATGTTGTTTTATGATTGGAAAGGCACTGGAGCGATGAACCACTCTTGATGTCTCTGCCTGGCCGGCTGAGTAACTAACTGGCTTACTGGTGCTCTTCCATGCCGTCCCTAGAAGGGGTGCGTCACTTGAGTGGGTTGAGTCACTGACATGATCTTCCTGTCCGGGTTGGCCCCACCCCCCTCGGGTTTGTTCCGTGGCGGAAATCTTTGTGGGCTATACTCGGTCTTGTCTCAGGGTAGTAAGTTGGTGGTTGAAGATAACCCTCTTGTGGTGTGGGGGCTGTGCTTTGGCAAAGTGGGTGGGGTTATATCCTTCCTGTTTGGCCCTGTCCGGGGGTACCATCAGACGGGGTCACAGTGTCAGCCGACCCATCCTGTCTCAGCCTCCAATATTTATGCAAAAGTTTGGGTCAGGGGGGTAGGGTCAGTCCGTTATATCTGGAGTATTTCTCCTGTCTTGTCGGGTGTCCTGTGTGAATTTAAGTATGCTCTCTCTAATTCTCTCCCTCTCCCTCCCCTCCCGGAGGACCTGAGCCCTGGGACCATGCCTCAGGACTACCTGGCATGATGACTCCTTGCTGTCCCCAGTCCACCTGGTCGTGCTGCTGCTCCAGTTTCAACTGTTGTACCTGCGGCTATGGGACCCTGACGTGTTCACCGGACATTCTACCTGTCCCGGACCTGCTGTTTTCGACTCTCTCTCTACCGCACTTGCTGTCTCTAACTTTGAATGATTGTCTACTGACATTTACTCCTGAGGTGCTGACCTGTTGCACCCTCTACAACCACTGTCATTATTATTATTATTTGACCCTGCTGGTCATCTATGAATGTTTGAATATCTTGGACATGTTCTGTGATAATCTCAACCCGGCATAGCCAGAAGAGGACTGGCATTCCCTCTCCCCCTCTCTAGGGAGTTTTTCCTAGCCACCGTGCTTCTGCCTGTGTTTGGGATTTAGGCTGGGTTTCTGTACAGCACTTTGTGACATCGGCTGATGTAAAAAGGGCTTTATAAATACATTTGATTGATTGATTTTATGTTCTGAATCTAGAAAATGATGTCAAAAGGACTAGGAGTAGGAGGAGATGGAGGGGGACTAGGAGGAGGAGGGGGAGAGGGACTAGGAGGAGGAGGAGGAGGAGGGGGAGAGGGACTAGGAGGAGGAGGGGGAGGAGGGGGAGAGGGACTAGGAGGAGGAGGGGGAGAGGGACTAGGAGGAGGAGGAGGAGGAGGAGGAGGAGGAGGAAGAGGGACTAGGAGGAGGAGGGGGAGAGGGACTAGGAGGAGGAGGAGGAGAGGGACTAGGAGGAGGAGGAGGAGGAGGAGGAGGAGGAGGGGGAGGAGGGGAGAGGGACTAGGAGGAGGAGGAGGAGAGGGAGGAGGAGGAGGGGGAGAGGGACTAGGAGGAGGAGGAGGAGGAGGAGGAGGAGGAGGGGGGACAAGGAGGAGGAGGGGGAGAGGGACTAGGAGGAGGAGGAGGAGGAGGGGGAGGAGGGGGAGGAGGAGGAGGAGGGGGAGGAGGGGGGGAGGGACTAGGAGGAGGAGGGGGAGAGGGACTAGGAGGAGGAGGAGGAGGAGGAGGAGGAGGGGGAGGAGGGGGAGAGGGACTAGGAGGAGGAGGAGGGGAGAGGGAGGAGGAGGAGGAGGAGGAGGAGGAGGAGGAGGAGGGGGAGGAGGGGAGAGGGACTAGGAGGAGGAGGGGGAGAGGGACTAGGAGGAGGAGGAGGAGGAGGAGGAGGGGGAGGAGGGGGAGAGGGACTAGGAGGAGGAGGAGGAGAGGGAGGAGGAGGAGGGGGAGAGGGACTAGGAGGAGGAGGAGGAGGAGGAGGAGAGGGACTAGGAGGAGGAGGAGGAGAGGGAGGGGGACAAGGAGGAGGAGGAGGAGAGGGACTAGGAGGAGGAGGAGGAGAGGGAGGAGGAGGGGGGATGAGGAGGAGGAGGAGGGGGAGGAGGGGGAGAGGGACTAGGAGGAGGAGGAGGAGAGGGAGGAGGAGGAGGAGGAGGAGGGGGAGAGGGACTAGGAGGAGGAGGGGGAGAGGGACTAGGAGGAGGAGGAGGAGGAGGAGGGAGGAGGAGGGGGGGAGAGGGACTAGGAGGAGGAGGAGGAGAGGGAGGAGGAGGAGGAGGAGGAGGAGGAGGGGGAGGAGGAGGAGGAGGAGGAGGGGGGAGGAGTGGGAGAGGGACTAGGAGGAGGAGGGGGAGAGGGACTAGGAGGAGGAGGAGGAGGAGGAGGAGGAGGAGGAGGAGGAGGGGGAGGAGGGGGAGAGGGACTAGGAGGAGGAGGAGGAGAGGGAGGAGGAGGAGGGGAGAGGGACTAGGAGGAGGAGGAGGAGGAGGAGGTAGAGGAGAGGGACTAGGAGGAGGAGGAGGAGAGGGAGGGGGACAAGGAGGAGGAGGGGGAGAGGGACTAGGAGGAGGAGGAGGAAGAGATGGAGGAGGAGGAGGGGGAGGGACTAGGAGGAGGAGGAGGAGGAGGAGAGGGACTAGGAGGAGGAGGAGAGGGAGGGGGACAAGGAGGAGGAGGGGGAGAGGGACTAGGAGGAGGAGGAGGAGGAGGGGGAGAGGGACTAGGAGGAGGAGGAGGAGAGGGAGGGGGACAAGGAGGAGGAGGGGGAGAGGGACTAGGAGGAGGAGGGGGAGAGGGACGAGGAGGAGGAGGAGGGGAGAGGGACTAGGAGGAGGAGGGGGAGAGGGACTAGGAGGAGGAAGGGGAGGGGGAGGGGGACTAGAAGGAGGAGGAGGGGACTAGGAGGAGGGGAGGGGGGACTAGGAGGAGGAGGGGGAGAGGGACGAGGAGGAGAGGGACAAGGAGGAGGAGGGGAGAGGGACTAGGAGGAGGAGGGGGACTAGGAGGAGGAGGGGGAGAGGGACTAGGAGGAGGAGGAGGAGGGGGAGGGGGACTAGGAGGAGGAGGAGGGGGAGGGGGACTAGGAGGAGGTGGAGGGGGAGAGGGTCTAGGAGGAGGAGGAGGGGGAGAGGGTCTAGGAGGAGGAGGAGGGGGAGAGGGTCTAGGAGGAGGAGGGGGACAAGGAGGAGGAGGGGGAGAGGGACTAGGAGGGGGAGGGGGACGAGGAGGACTCTCTACCCTCCAGAGGCCCCATGTCCCCTCAGCGCTGAGTCCCTTCTCTACCCTCCAGAGACCCCATGTGCCCCTCAGCGCTGAGTCCCTTCTCTACCCTCCAGAGGCCCCATGTCCCCCTCAGCGCTGAGTCCCTTCTCTACCCTCCAGAGGCCCCATGTCCCCCTCAGCGCTGAGTCCCTTCTCTACCCTCCAGAGGCTTCATGTCCCCCTCAGCGCTGAGTCCCTTCTCTACCCTCCAGAGGCCCCATGTCCCCCTCAGCGCTGAGTCCCTTCTCTACCCTCCAGAGGCCCCATGTCCCCCTCAGCGCTGAGTCCCTTCTCTACCCTCCAGAGGCCCCATGAGAGAATGAAAAATGGTTCGATAATGAAATCTAAAGAAGTCATTGAGAAATATATCTAATCAAAAACACAGAGAACCAGACAACAAAAATATAGGCCTTCAATATGGGGAAACACTGAAGCAATACAAACGCACCCTAAGAACAAAGGAACAGAACATTAGAAATCAGCTGGATGGAGTTGAGGAATTCATAGAATTAAACCACTTCTGGGAGAATTGGAATAAATGAAACAAACATAATTTGGCTCTCCCAAATGGGGATATGTGGAGAAATCACTTTGCAAACCTCATCATTTGGCTCTCCCAAATGGGGATATGTGGAGAAATCACTTTGCAAACCTCATCATTTGGCTCTCCAAAATGGGGTTATGGGGAGAAATCACTTTACAAACCTCATCATTTGGCTCTCCAAAATGGGGTTATGGGGAGAAATCACTTTACAAACCTCATCATTTGGCTCTCCAAAATGGGGTTATGGGGAGAAATCACTTTACAAACCTCATCATTTGGCTCTCCCAAATGGGGGCTTCCCAAATGGGGAGAAATCACTTTACAAACCTCATCATTTGGCTCTCCCAAATGGGGATATGGGGAGAAATCACTTTACAAACCTCATCAATTGGCTCTCCCAAATGGGGATATGGGGAGAAATCACTTTAGAAACCTCATCATTTGGCTCTCCATAATGGGGATATGTGGAGAAATCACTTTACAAACCTCTACGGCAATAAAACAAAGAGCCCAGAACAGAAATATATTCAAGAAACATTACAGATCCTTGAATCAGTAGTCAAAGACTATCAGAGACCTGTGGATACACCAGCTACAGAAGAAGAATTATTGGAAAAACTATGTACTCTACAACCCAAGACCTGTGGATACACCAGCTACAGAAGAATAATTATTGGAAAAACTATGTACTCTACAACCCAAGACCTGTGGATACACCAGCTACAGAAGAAGAATTATTGGAAAAACTATGCACTCTACAACCCAAGACCTGTGGATACACCAGCTACAGAAGAAGAATTATTGGAAAAACTAATTACTCTACAACCCAAAAAGACCTGTGGATACACCAGCTACAGAAGAAGAATTGGAAAAAATATGCACTCTACAACCCAAGACCTGTGGATACACCAGCTACAGAAGAAGAATTATTGGAAAAACAATGTACTCTACAACCCAAGACCTGTGGATACACCAGCTACAGAAGAAGAATTATTGGAAAAACTATGCACTCTACAACCCAAGACCTGTGGATACACCAGCTACAGAAGAAGAATTATTGGAAAAACTATGTACTCTACAACCCAAAAAGACCTGTGGATACACCAGCTACAGAAGAAGAATTATTGGAAAAACTATGCACTCTACAACCCAAGACCTGTGGATACACCAGCTACAGAAGAAGAATTATTGGAAAAACTATGCACTCTACAACCCAAGACCTGTGGATACACCAGCTACAGAAGAATAATTATTGGAAAAACTATGTACTCTACAACCCAAGACCTGTGGATACACCAGCTACAGAAGAAGAATTATTGGAAAAACTATGTACTCTACAACCCAAAAAGACCTGTGGATACACCAGCTACAGAAGAAGAATTATTGGAAAAACTATGTACTCTACAACCCAAGACCTGTGGATACACCAGCTAAAGAAGAAGAATTATTGGAAAAACTATGTACTCTACAACCCAAGACCTGTGGATACACCAGCTACAGAAGAAGAATTATTGGAAAAACTATGTACTCTACAACCCAAGACCTGTGGATACACCAGCTACAGAAGAAGAATTATTGGAAAAACTATGCACTCTACAACCCAAAAGACCTGTGGATATGGTAAAGGGCACTGATAAAGACATGGTAAAGGGCAGACTGTGGTGCTGATGGTATTTTAAATGGGCAGACTGATAAAGACATGGTAAAGGGCAGACTGATAAAGACATGGTAAAGGGCAGACTGATAAAGACATGGTAAAGGGCAGACTGTTAAAGACATGGTAAAGGGCAGACTGATAAAGACATGGTAGACTGATAAAGACATGGTAAAGGGCAGACTGATAAAGACATGGTAAAGGGCAGACTGATAAAGACATGGTAAAGGGCTGACTGATAAAGACATGGTAAAGATAAAGACATGCAGACTGATAAAGACATGGTAAAGGGCAAACTGATAAAGACATGGTAAAGGGCAGACTGATAAAGACATGGTAAAGGGCAGACTGATAAAGACATGGTAAAGGGCAGACTGATAAAGACATGGTAAAGGGCAGACTGATAAAGACATGGTAAAGCGCAGACTGTTAAAGACATGGTAAAGGGCTGACTGATAAAGACATGGTAAAGGGCTGACTGATAAAGACATGGTAAAGGGCAGACTGTTAAAGACATGGTAAAGGGCTGACTGATAAAGACATGGTAAAGGGCAGACTGATAAATACATGGTAAAGGGCAGACTGATAAAGACATGGTAAAGGGCTGACTGATAAAGACATGGTAAAGGGCAGACTGATAAAGGGCTGACTGATAAAGACATGGTAAAGTGCAGACTGATAAAGGGCTGACTGATAAAGACATTGTAAAGGGCTGACAGATAAAGACATGGGAAAGGGCAGACTGTTAAAGATGTGGTAAAGAGCAGACTGATAAAGGGCTGACTGATAAAGACATGGTAAAGGGCAGACTGTTAAAGATGTGGTAAAGGGCAGACTGATAAAGACATGGTAAAGAGCAGACTGATAAAGGGCTGACTGATAAAGACATGGTAAAGGGCAGACTGTTAAAGACATGGTAAAGGGCAGACTGATAAAGACATGGTAAAGGGCAGACTGATAAAGACATGGTAAAGGGCAGACTGTTAAAGATGATAAAGACATGGTAAAGACAGACTGGTAAAGGGCAGACTGTTAAAGATAAAGGGCTGACAGATAAAGACATGGCAACTGTTAAAGGGCAGACTGAAAAGGGCAGACTGATAAAGGGCTGACTGATAAAGACATGATAAAGGGCAGACTGATAAAGGGATGACTGATAAAGGGCTGACTGATAAAGACATGGTAAAGGGCAGACTGTTAAAGATATGGTAAAGGGCAGACTGATAAAGACATGGTAAAGGGCTGACTGATAAAGACATGGTAAAGGGCAGACTGTTAAAGATATGGTAAAGACATGGTAAAGGGCAGACTGATAAAGACATGGAAAAGGGCAGACTGATAAAGACATGGTAAAGGGCAGACTGATGAAGACATGGTAAAGGGCAGACTGATGAAGACATGCTAAAGGGCAGACTGATAAAGACATGGTAAAGGGCAGACTGATAAAGGGCTGACAGATAAAGACATGGTAAAGGGCAGACTGATGAAGACATTGTAAAGGGCAGACTGATAAGGGCTGACTGATAAAGACATGGTAAAGGGCAGACTGATAAAGGGCTGACTGATAAAGACATGGTAAAGGGCAGACTGATAAAGGGCTGACTGATAAATACATGGTAAAGGGCAGACTGATAAAGACATGGTAAAGGGCAGACTGATAAAGACATGGAAAGGGCAGACTGATAAAGGGCTGACAGATAAAGACATGGTAAAGGGCAGACTGATAAAGACATGGAAAGGGCAGACTGATAAAGACATGGTAAAGGGTAGACTGGTCCAGTCAGGGCACAGAGACAGAGTTCTGATCTAATACTTTCGACCACAGGACTGCTAGTGGATAGAAACTCTCCCAGTTTCAGCCACTGCCTTTGGCATTATACCCCACTTCCAGCCCTCTACCACAGCCTCAGCCCTCTACCTTGGTCCCAGCTCCAGTCCTCTACCTTAGCCCCAGCTCCAGCCCTCTACCTTGGCTCCAGCTCCAGCCCTCTACCTCGGCCCCAGTTCCAGTCCTCTACCTTGGCCCCAGCTACAGCAGTCCACCTCAGCTCCAGCTCCAGTCCTCTAACTTGGCCCCAGCTACAGCAGTCCACCTCAGCTCCAGCTCCAGTCCTCTAACTTGGCCCCAGCTACAGCAGTCCACCTCAGCTCCAGCTCCAGTCCTCTACCTTGGCCCCAGCTCCAGTCCTCTACCTCAGCTCCAGCTCCAGTCCTCTACCTTGGCCCCAGTTCCAGTCCTCTACCTCAGCTCCAGCTCCAGTCCTCTACCTTGGCCCCAGTTCCAGTCCTCTACCTCAGCTCCAGCTCCAGTCCTCTACCTTGGCCCCAGTTCCAGTCCTCTACCTCAGCTCCAGCCCAGTCCTCTACCTCAGCTCCAGCTCCAGTCCTCTACCTCCCCAGCTCCAGCCCTCTACCTCAGCTCCAGCTCCAGTCCTCTACCTCGGCCCCAGCTCCAGGCCTCTACCTCGGCCCCAGCTCCAGTCCTCTACCTCGGCCCCAGCTCCAGCCCTCTACCTCGGCCCCAGCTCCAGTCCTCTACCTCGGCCCCAGCTCCAGCCCTCTACCTCGGCCCCAGCTCCAGCCCTCTACCTCGGCCCCAGCTCCAGTCCCCGACCTCGGCCCCAGTTCCAGTCCTCTTCCTCATAACCTAAAACCCAAGGCCAAATCTACACTGGAATTGCTTAACAAGAAGACAGTGACTGTTCTTGAGTGGCCAAGTTACAGTTTTGTCAGAGTTTGAAGAATTCTGAAGAAAAATGGGCAAATATTGCACAATCTAGGTGTGGAAAGCTCTTAGAAACTTCCCCAGAAAGACTCACAGCAGTAATCACTGCCAAAGGTGCTTCTACTAAGTATCTAAAAACCTGTTTTCACTTTGTCATTATGAGGTATTGTGTGTAGATGGGTGAGAAAAATATATAATTGAATTGATTTTGAATTCAGGCTATAACAACACAACGTGGAATAAGTGGTAAGGATACTTTCTGAAGGCCCTGTATTCTCTATCCATGGACCTAGTCCACTGTGCCTCCAGGCTGGAGCTAGCATGCCATGTTTGTTTACGCATACAAAGCTGTTCATTTCATTCTATTCAAACAGACCTCATTTCAAAGGAAACAAGCACTCATTAGGATCTGGTGTAGCCAATTAGTGGTTGCAGACAACACACCTGAACACACTTAACAAGATGGAGGATAGAGAGCTTTGTTGATGCTGATAATGGAATGTATATGTTTTTAAATTACATTCTTAGAATGTTCTTTTAACGTTACTAATGTTTTCTGGTGGTTTTTACAGTTTTCTTAATGTTCTGAGAACATGACTTCAAATAGAACCATGAGGAGACCTGCAGAAAAAGTTATGCTGAAGTACTGAAATTCCCACAGATGAATGTTGTTTCTTAACTTTCTCTGAATGTTAACTTTCTTTAAAGGCCCAGCACAGTCATCCTAGTTCCCAAGTAAAAATAAATGACCAAAACATTACCAATAATATTTTTATGCTCAGAATGAAAGAAACTGTACCTTTTCTCTCATCTCTAACTATCAAGAAGTCTGAAAGAACAGACTGAGTGGGTGGGGAGCTTATATTCATGGGCTCGCCTTGACTGACAGCTCTTTGAAACACCCTTGTGGTCGTTGCCAGGTAGCAAGGTAACAACGGGTCACATGTCATTGATGACCAGGTAAACAATGGACCACATGTCATTTCAAGCCTAAATAGTAGGCCTCAACCCATTTTCTCTGGCAAAATGCTCTCATGGTCAACAGAGCTGGTAATGGACTGTTGGATATCAGAGAAACAGCAGCAACACAACACTGCATTTCTACTGTTTTGTAACTAATTACAGAATACACTTCTGATACACTTCTTCAGCAGAATGAGTAAAACCTGAGACGCCTTAGAATGTTAGACATAAGGGAATGTACATAAAAACAGCATACAATAAGTGGACTGGACAATGTATTGGTGCCTCTGCATTAGCATTAGAAATTACAATATGTTCACAATTGTATGTATTGAGAGGGATGAGAGGTATGTGGCAGGGTCTATAGTCAATCACGGATTACAAAAGGAAAACCAGCCCCATCGCGGACACTGATGTCCTGCTCCCAGACAGACTAAACAACTTCTTTGCTCACTTTGAGGACAATACAGTGCCACCGACACGGCCCGCTACCAAAACCTGCAGGCTCTCCTTCACCGCAGTCAACGTCAGTAAAACATTTAAACGTATTAACCCTCGCAAGGCTGCCGGCCCAGACGGCATCACTAGCCTCGTCCTCAGAGCATGTGCAGACCAGTTGGCTGGTGTGTTTACAGACACATTCAATAAATCCCTATCCAAGTCTGCTGTTCCCACATGCTTCAAGAGAGCCACCATTGTTCCTGTTCCCAAGAAAGCTAAGGTAACTGAGCTAAATGACTATCACTAGCACTCACTTCGTCATCATGAAGTGCTTTGAGAGACTAGTCAAGGACCATATCACCTGACAACCTAGACCCACTCCAATTTACTTACCGCCCCAGTAGGTCCACAGGCGATGCAATCAAAACCACACTGCCCTAACCCATCTGGACAAGAGGAATACCTATGTAAGAATGCTGTTCATCGACTACAGCTCAGCATTTAACACCATAGTACCCTCCAAACTCGTCATTAAGCTCGAGACCCTGGGTCTCGACCCTGCCCTGTGCAACTGGGAACTGGACTTTCTGACGGAACGCCCCCAGGTGGTGAAGGCAGGAAACAACATCTCCACCCCGCTGATCCTCAACACTGGGGCCCCACAAGGGTGCGTTCTCAGCCCTGTCCTGTACTCCCTGTTCACCCACGACTGCGTCGCCACGCACGCCTCCAACTCAATCATCAAGTTTGCAGGTAGGCTTGATTACCAACAACGACGAGACGGCCTCCAGGGAGGAGGTGAGGGCCCTCAGAGTGTGGTGTCAGGAAAATAACCTCACGCTCAACGTTAACAAAACAAAGGAGATGATCGTGGACTTCAGGAAAGAGCAGAGGGAGCACCCCCCTATCCACATCGACGGGACAGTAGTGGAGAGGGTGGAAAGTTAAAAAAAAATTTGGCGTACACATCAGAGACAAACTGAAATGGTCCAACCACACAGACAGCGTTGTGAAGAAGGCGTCTCTTCAACCTCAAGAGGCACAATCGAGAGCATCCTGTCGGGCTGTATCACCGCCTGGTACGGCAACTGCTCCGCCCTCAACCGTAAGGCTCTCCAGAGGGTAGTGAGGTCTGCACAACGCATCACTGGGGGCAAACTACATGCCCTCCAGGACACCTACACCACCCGATGTCACAGGAAGGTCAAAAAGATCATCAAGGACAACAACCACCCAAGCCACTGCCTGTTCACCCCGCTATCATCCAGAAGGCGAGGTCAGTACAGGTGCATCAAAGCTGGGACCGAGAGACTGAAAAACAGCTTCTATCTCAAGGCCATCAGACTGTTAAACAGCCACCACTAACATTGAGTGGCTGCTGCCAACACACTGACCCAACTCCAGCCACTTTAATAATAACAAATGTGATGTAGTAAATGTATCACTAGTCACTTTAAACAATTCCACTTTATATAATGTTTACATACCCTACATTACTCATCTCATATGTATATACTGTACTCTATACCATCTACTGCATCTTGTTTACATACCCTACATTACTCATCTCATATGTATATACTGTACTCTATACCATCTACTGCATCTTGTTTACCCCCTACATTACTCACCTCTATACCATCTACTGCATCTTGTTTACATTACTCACCTCATATGTATATACTGTACTCTATACCATCTACTGCATCTTGTTTACATACCCTACATTACTCACCTCATATGTATATACTGTACTCTATACCATCTACTGCATCTTGTTTACATACCCTACATTACTTATCTCATATGTATATACTGTACTCTATACCATCTACTGCATCTTGCCTATGGCCGTTCGGTCATCGCTCATCCAGATATTTATATCTACATATTCTTATTCATTCCTTTACACTGTGTGTATGAGGAAGTTGTCGTGAAATTGTTAGATTACTCGTTGGTTATTACTGCATGGATGGAACTAGAAGCACAAGCATTTCGCTACACTCACATTAGCATCTGCTAACCGATCATTTACAATAGGCCAGCATGTAAAAATATTGATCAACATGAACACTCAAAGGTGAGACATCATTTGACAATTTAAAAATGATTAAAGCCGTAGGAATTCAGGACCCATTGATTCGTACAATTTGTAACACTCATCTCCCGTCCAAATTCTTTGACAATGTGATAGCATATCACGTAAAAGTGAATTAGTTAGGCTTTAGGAAATGCAACCAACTACAGATTTGGATGGGGAGATGGAGAGGAGGGGGACCCATGTACCCCACTTAAAACAAGCAGACTTCAGTCACCCACTAGGCTTCAGTCACCCACTAGGCTTCAGTCACCCACTAGGCTTCAGTCACTAGGCTTCAGTCACCCACTAGGCTTCAGTCACCCACTAGGCTTCAGTCACCCACTAGGCTTCAGTCACTAGGCTTCAGTCACCCCCTTGGCTTCAGTCACTAGGCTTCAGTCACCCACTAGGCTTCAGTCACCCACTAGGCTTCAGTCACCCACTAGGCTTCAGTCACCCACTAGGCTTCAGTCACCCACTAGGCTTCAGTCACTAGGCTTCAGTCACCCCCTTGGCTTCAGTCACTAGGCTTCAGTCACCCACTATGCTTCAGTCACTAGGCTTCAGTCACCCACTAGGCTTCAGTCACCCACTAGGCTTCAGTCACTAGGCTTCAGTCACTAGGCTTCAGTCACCCACTAGGCTTCAGTCACTCCCTTGGCTCCAGTCACCCACTAGGCTTCAGTCACCCACCAGACTTCAGTCACTCCAAAGATTGAATCGGGAGACAAATCCAGCTACGGTCTCCTCCTTGTTGGGCCTCTGTCACTGAACGTTTTGAGGACATGACTTAAGATGGAAGCCTGAGGTAACCTGTAGTGTCCATATACTTTTGGTCATGTATGTCCAGTCTGTAGGGCCAAGAGGGGAGCAGCTATAGAGAGTCACTTATGATCCAATAGTGTCTCTGGGCTGGAGGGGGGGCAGCCACAGAGACACTTAATGTAGAGCTTTGTGATCCAGAACCACAAGAGAACAGCTCCCCATAGAACCAAAATAGAAAATTACCTAAAAAAAACAGGCTTGCTTTCGGCCCCCAGGATTTTTTTTCATTTCAAGACAATGGTTTCTTACAGAGCGTCCCGTTAACCGCTGTGATCTGGCCAGAGGAGGGGAGGAATACTTATCCGCCTCACTTTCAAATAACCTGGTCTTGTGATATTGATTTGTGAAGCTTCCGTGAAGAATCACTGTTTACTGGGTGGTGATCGTGCCCACAGAATAGGAAGTATACCACAGGACCTCTGTTATTAGTAATGCCTCAGGACACTGCAATGCTGCACGCTGTGTTGGAATGTCTAACAGGACACTGCAATGCTGCACACTGTGTTGGAATGTCTAACAGGACACTGCAATGCTGCACACTGTGTTGGAATGTCCAACAGGACACTGCAATGCTGCACGCTGTGTTGGAATGTGAAACAGGACACTGCAATGCTGCACACTGTGTTGGAATGTCCAACAGGACACTGCAATGCTGCACACTGTGTTGGAATGTCTAACAGGACACTGCAATGCTGCACACTGTGTTGGAATGTCTAACAGGACACTGCAATGCTGCACACTGTGTTGGAATGTCTAACAGGACACTGCAATGCTGCACAGTCTGGACACTGATACAGGCAGTCTGGTGATACTAGGATAACAGGACACTACAGACAGACAGTCTGGTGATACTAGGAACAGACAGACAGTCTGGTGATACTAGGATACTAGGATACAGACAGACAGACAGTCTGGTGATACTAGGATACAGACAGACAGTCTGGTGATACTAGGATACATATATATATGATACAGACAGACAGTCTGGTGATACCAGGATACAGACAGACAGTCTGGTGATACTAGGATACAGACAGACAGACAGTCTGGTGATACTAGGATACAGACAGACAGTCTGGTGATAGTAGGATACAGACAGACAGTCTGGTGATACTAGGATACAGACAGACAGACAGTCTGGTGATACTAGGATACAGACAGACAGACAGTCTGGTGATACTAGGATACAGACAGACAGTCTGGTGATACTAGGATACAGACAGACAGTCTGGTGATAGTAGGATACAGACAGACAGTCTGATATAGTAGGATACAGACAGACAGTCTGGTGATACTAGGATACAGACAGACAGACAGTCTGGTGATACTAGGATACAGACAGACAGTCTGGTAATACTAGGATACAGACAGACAGTCTGGCGATACTAGGATACAGACAGACAGACAGTCAGTCTGGTGATACCAGGATACAGCCAGACAGACAGTCTGGTGATAGTAGGATACAGACAGACAGTCTGGTGATACTAGGATACAGACAGACAGTCTGGTGATACCAGGATACAGCCAGACAGACAGTCTGGTGATAGTAGGATACAGACAGACAGTCTGGTGATACTAGGATACAGACAGACAGTCTGGTGATACCAGGATACAGCCAGACAGACAGTCTGGTGATACTAGGATACAGACAGACAGTCTGGTGATACTAGGATAAAGTAAAGTGACTGTTCCACTGGATGTCATAAGGTGAATGCACCAATTTGTAAGTCGCTCTGGATAAGAGCGTCTGCTAAATGACTTAAATGTAATGTAATACAGACAGACAGACAGTCTGGTGATACTAGGACACAGACCACACATACAGAGCTACAGGGTTACAGCTTGGTTTCCATTCATAAATGATACCTGGTGATACTAGCCAGACAGACAGTCCAACTATTCCACAAATTTTTGCCAGGGCTGATTTGTAACAGGGCTAATATTTGTGCCAGGGCTGATTTGTGCCAGGGCTGATTTGTGCCAGGGCTGATTTGTGCAGACAGACAGTCTAGTGCAGGGCTAATTTGTGCCAGGGCTGATTTGTGCCAGGGCTAATTTGTGCCAGGGCTAATTTGTGCCAGGGCTGATTTGTGCCAGGGACTAATATTAGAGCTACAGACAATAGACAGCTATGGGTAGGGCTGACAATTTGTGCCAGGGCTACATTTGTGGGCCAGACAATAGACAGCTGGGTAGATTTGACAATAGACAGCTATGGGTAGGGCTACAGACACATCCAGACAGCTAGAGCTAGGGCTACAGACAATAGACAGCTATGGGTAGGGCTACAGACAATAGACAGCTATGGGTAGGGCTACAGACAATAGACAGCTATGGGTAGGGCTACAGACAATAGACAGCTATGGGTAGGGCTACAGACAATAGACAGCTATGGGTAGGGCTACAGACAATAGACAGCTATGGGTAGGGCTACAGACACTACAGACAGCTAGAGCTAGGGCTACAGACAATAGACAGCTATGGGTAGGGCTACAGACAATAGACAGCTATGGGTAGGGCTACAGACAATAGACAGCTATGGGTAGGGCTACAGACAATAGACAGCTATACCAGGGTAGGGCAACATACACAGACAGCTAGAGCTAGGGCTACAGACTAAGACAGCTGGGTAGGGCTACAGACAATAGAGCTAGGGCTACAGACAATAGACAGCTATGGGTAGGGCTACAGACAATAGACAGCTATGGGTAGGGCTACAGACAATAGACAGCTATGGGTAGGGCTACAGACACTACAGACAGCTAGAGCTAGGGCTACAGACAATAGACAGCTATGGGTAGGGCTACAGACAATAGACAGCTATGGGTAGGGCTACAGACAATAGACAGCTATGGGTAGGGCTACAGACACTACAGACAGCCACCGACACTACCAGGGCCACATACAATCCAGGCAGCAACATACACCACAGACAGCTAGAGCTAGGGCTACAGACAAAAGACAGCTATAGGTAGGGCTACAGACACTACAAACAGCTAGAGCTAGGGCTACAGACAATAGACAGCTATGGGTAGGGCTACAGACAATAGACAGCTATGGGTAGGGCTACAGACAGCCACCGACACTACCAGGGCCACATACAATCCAGGCAGCAACATACACCACAGACAGCTAGAGCTAGGGCTACAGACAAAAGACAGCTATAGGTAGGGCTCCAGACACTACAGACAGCTACAGCTACAGACACACCAGACAGCTACAGCTGGGGTTACAGACACTACAGACGGCTACAGCTGGAGTTACAGACACTACAAACGGCTACAGCTAGAGTTCCAGACACTACAGACAGCTACAGCTAGAGTTACAGACAGCTACAGACAGCTTCAGTTAGGGCTACAGGCAGACAGCTACAGCTAGGGTTACAGACAGCTACAGACAGCTTCAGTTAGGGCTACAGACAGACAGCAACAGCTAGGGTTACAGACAGCTACAGACAGCTTCAGTTAGGGCTACAGACAGACAGCTACAGCTGGGGTTACAGACAGCTACAGACAGCTTCAGTTAGGGCTACAGACAGATAGCTACAGCTAGGGTTACAGACAGCTACAGACAGCTTCAGTTAGGGCTACAGACAGACAGCTACAGCTAGGGTTACAGACAGCTACAGCCAGCTTCAGTTAGGGCTACAGACAGACAACTACAGCTAGGGTTACAGACAGCTACAAACAGTTACAGTTAGCCAGACACTACAGACAGCTACAGACAGCTACAGTTAGAGTTACAGACAGCTACAGACAGTTACAGTTAGCCAGACACTGCAGACAGCTACAGTTAGCCAGACACTACAGACAGCTACAGACAGTTACAGTTAGCCAGACACTACAGACAGCTACAGTTAGCCAGACACTACAGACAGCTACAGTTAGCCAGACACTGCAGACAGCTACAGTTAGCCAGACACTACAGACAGCTACAGACAGTTACAGTTAGCCAGACACTACAGACAGCTACAGTTAGCCAGACACTACAGACAGCTACAGTTAGTTAGCCAGACACACTACAGACAGCTACAGTTAGCCAGACACTGACAGACAGCTACAGTTAGCCAGACACTACAGACAGCTACAGACAGTTACAGTTAGCCAGACACTATAGACAGCTACAGTTAGCCAGACACTACAGACAGCTACAGTTAGCCAGACACTATAGACAGCTACAGACAGTTACAGTTAGCCAGACACTACAGCTACAGTTAGCCAGACACTACAGACAGCTACAGTTAGCCAGACACTATAGACAGCTACAGACAGTTACAGTTAGCCAGACACTACAGACAGCTACAGTTAGCCAGACACTACAGACAGCTACAGTTAGCCAGACACTACAGACAGCTACAGTTAGCCAGACACTATAGACAGCTACAGACAGCTACAGTTAGCCAGACACTACAGACAGCTACAGACAGCTACAGTTAGCCAGACACTACAGACAGCTACAGTTAGCCAGACACTACAGACAGCTACAGTTAGCCAGACACTACAGACAGCTACAGTTAGCCAGACACTACAGACAGCTACAGTTAGCCAGACACTACAGACAGCTACAGTTAGCCAGACACTACAGACAGCTACAGTTAGCCAGACACTGCAGACAGCTACAGTTAGCCAGACACTACAGACAGCTACAGTTAGCCAGACACTACAGACAGCTACAGACAGTTACAGTTAGCCAGACACTACAGACACTACAGACAGCTACAGTTAGCCAGACACTATACAGACAGCTACAGTTAGCCAGACACTATAGACAGCTACAGACAGCTACAGTTAGCCAGACACTATAGACAGCTACAGTTAGCCAGACACTACAGACAGCTACAGTTAGCCAGACACTACAGACAGTTACAGTTAGCCAGACACTACAGACAGTTACCGTTAGCCAGACACTACAGACAGCTACAGTTAGCCAGACACTACAGACAGCTACAGTTAGCCAGACACTACAGACAGCTACAGTTAGCCAGACACTACAGACAGTTACAGTTAGCCAGACACTACAGACAGTTACAGTTAGCCAGACACTACAGACAGCTACAGTTAGCCAGACACTACAGACAGCTACAGTTAGCCAGACACTACAGACAGTGACAGTTAGCCAGACACTACAGACAGCTACAGACAGTTACAGTTAGCCAGACACTATAGACAGTTACAGTTAGCCAGACACTATAGACAGTTACAGCTAGAGTTACAGACACTACAGACAGTTACAGTTAGCCAGACACTACAGACAGCTACAGCTAGAGTTACGGACACTACAGACAGCTACAGCTAGAGTTACAGACACTACAGACAGCTACAGCTAGAGTTACAGACACCACAGACAGCTACAGCTAGAGTTACGGACACTACAGACAGCTAAAAATAGGACTATAGACACTAGTAGAATAGCTTAGGCTAACATTCACCTGCCAGGAATGAGGTTTGGTGATTAAACACCTGTCCCGTGCTGAGGCTGTGTGTAAAGCAGACTGGCTGATGTAGTAGGCTTATAGCCGACTGATCTCTTAACTCCTTCAGGATTAACAGAAGTGTCCCTGGGGTATATTAGGTTCTAACTGTTCAACCACCACATATCTAGCAGGGCTCTTCACTGGTTAACCACCACCGCAGGAATCTTCACTGTTTCACCACCTCAGCAGGAATCTTCACTGTTTAACCACCACCGCAGGGCTCTTCACTGTTTAACCACCACATATCTAGCAGGGCTTTTCACTGTTTAACCACCACATATCTATCAGGGCTCTTCACTGTTTAACCACCACCACAGGGCTCTTCACTGTTTAACCACCACATATCTATCAGGGCTCTTCACTGTTTAACCACCACCACAGGGCTCTTCACTGTTTAACCACCACATATCTAGCAGGGCTCTTCACTGTTTAAACACCACAGATCACAGGGCTATTCACTGTTTAACCACCACATATCTAGCAGGGCTCTTCACTGTTTAACCACCACAGCTAGCAGGGCTTCATGTTTAACCACCACCGCAGGGCTCTTCACTTTTAACCACCACATATCTAGCAGGGCTATTCACTGTTTAACCACCACATATCTATCAGGGCTCTTCACTGTTTAACCACCACCGCAGGGCTCTTCACTGTTTAAACACCACATAACTATCAGGGCTCTTCACTGTTTAACCATCTAGCAGGGCTATTCACTGTTTAACCACCACCGCAGGAATATTCACTGTTTAACCACCACCGCAGGAATATTCACTGTTTAACCACCACCGCAGGGCTCTTCACTGTTTAAACACCACATATCTATCAGGGCTCTTCACTGTTTAACCACCACCGCAGGAATCTTCACTGTTTAACCACCACCGCAGGAATATTCACTGTTTAACCACCACCGCAGGAATATTCACTGTTTAACCACCACATATCTATCAGGGCTCTTCACTGTTTAACCACCACCACAGGGCTCTTCGCTGTTTAACCACCACATATCTAGCAGGGCTTTTCACTGTTTAACCACCACATATCTATCAGGGCCCTTCACTGTTTAACCACCACCACAGGGCTCTTCACTGTTTAACCACCACATATCTATCAGGGCTCTTCACTGTTTAACCACCACCACAGGGCTCTTCACTGTTTAACCACCACATATCTAGCAGGGCTCTTCACTGTTTAAACACCACATATCTAGCAGGGCGATTCACTGTTTAACCACCACATATCTAGCAGGGCTCTTCACTGTTTAACCACCATATATCTAGCAGGGCTCTTCACTGTTTAACCACCACCGCAGGGCTCTTCACTGTTTAACCACCACATATCTAGCAGGGCTATTCACTGTTTAACCACCTACATATTCACTGTTTAACCACTACAGGGCTCTTCACTGTTTAAACCACATATCACCTCTTCAGGTTTAACCACCACATATCTATCAGGGCTCTTCACTGTTTAACCACCACATATCTATCAGGGCTCTTCACTGTTTAACCACCACCGCAGGGCTCTTCACTGTTTAACTACCACATATCTAGCAGGGCTCTTCACTGTTTAACCACCACATATCTAGCAGGGCTATTCACTGTTTAACCACCACATATCTATCAGTGCTCTTCACTGTTTAACCACCACCGCAGGGCTCTTCACTGTTTAACCACCACATATCTAGCAGGGCTCTTCACTGTTTAACCACCACATATCTATCAGGGCTCTTCACTGTTTAACCACCACATATCTATCAGGGCTCTTCACTGTTTAACCACCACATCTTCACTGTTTAACTACCACATATCTAGCAGGGCTCTTCACTGTTTAACCACCACCGCAGGGCTCTTCACTGTTTAAACACCACATATCTAGCAGGGCTCTTCACTGTTTAACCACCACATATCTATCAGAGCTCTTCACTGTTTAACCACCACATATCTAGCAGGGCTCTTCACTGTTTAACCACCACATTTCTAGCAGGGCTCTTCACTGTTTAACCACCACATATCTAGCAGGGCTATTCACTGTTTAACCACCACATTTCTAGCAGGGCTCTTCACTGTTTAACCACCACATATCTAGCAGGGCTCTTCACTGTCTTCACTGTTTAACCACCACATATCTAGCAGGGCTATTCACTGTTTAACCACCACATATCTAGCAGGGCTCTTCACTGTTTAACCACCACCACAGGAATCTTCACTGTTTAACCACCACCGCAGGGCTCTTCACTGTTTAACCACCACATATCTAGCAGGGCTCTTCACTGTTTAACCACCACATATCTAGCAGGGCTCTTCACTGTTTAACCACCACATATCTATCAGTGCTCTTCACTGTTTAACCACCACCGCAGGGCTCTTCACTGTTTAAACACCACATATCTATCAGGGTTTAACCACCACATATCTATCAGGGCTCTTCACTGTTTAACCACCACATATCTATCAGGGCTCTTCACTGTTTAACCACCACCGCAGGGCTCTTCACTGTTTAACTACCACATATCTAGCAGGGCTCTTCACTGTTTAACCACCACCGCAGGGCTCTTCACTGTTTAAACACCACATATCTAGCAGGGCTCTTCACTGTTTAACCACCACATATCTATCAGAGCTCTTCACTGTTTAACCACCACATATCTATCAGGGCTCTTCACTGTTTAACCACCACCGCAGGGCTCTTCACTGTTTAACCACCACATATCTAGCAGGGCTCTTCACTGTTTAACCACCACCGCAGGGCTCTTCACTGTTTAACCACCACATATCTAGCAGGGCTATTCACTGTTTAACCACCACATTTCTAGCAGGGCTCTTCACTGTTTAACCACCACATATCTAGCAGGGCTCTTCACTGTTTAACCACCACCGCAGGGCTCTTCACTGTTTAACCACCACATATCTAGCAGGGCTATTCACTGTTTAACCACCACATATCTAGCAGGGCTCTTCACTGTTTAACCACCACCGCAGGGCTCTTCACTGTTTAACCACCACATATCTAGCAGGGCTCTTCACTGTTTAACCACCACATATCTAGCAGGGCTCTTCACTGTTTAAACATCACATATCTATCAGGGCTCTTCACTGTTTAAACACCACATATCTATCAGGGCTCTTCACTGTTTAACCCCCACCACGGGGCTCTTCACTGTTTAACCACCACCGCAGGGCTCTTCACTGCTTAACCACCACATATCTATCAGGGCTCTTCACTGTTTAAACACCACATATCTATCAGGGCTCTTCACTGTTTAACCACCACATATCTATCAGGGCTCTTCACTGTTTAACCACCACATATCTAGCAGGGCTCTTCACTGTTTAACCACCACTGCAGGGCTCTTCACTGTTTAACCACCACATATCTATCAGGGCTCTTCACTGTTTAACCACCACCACAGGGCACTTCACTGTTTAACCACCACCGCAGGGCTCTTCACTGTTTAACCACTACATATCTATCAGGGCTCTTCACTGTTTAACCACCACATATCTAGCAGGGCTCTTCACTGTTTAACCACCACATATCTAGCAGGGCTCTTCACTGTTTAACCACCACATATCTATCAGGGATCTTCACTGTTTAACCACCACCGCAGGGTTCTTCACTGTTTAACCACCACTGCAGGGATCTTCACTGTTTAACCACCACCGCAGGGCTCTTCACTGTTTAACCACCACTCCAGGGCTCTTCACTGTTTAACCACCACATATCTATCAGGGCTCTTCAATGTTTAAACATCACATATCTAGCAGGGCTCTTCACTGTTTAACCACCACATATCTATCAGGGCTCTTCACTGTTGCCAAAGGTGGAGGTGTTGCTGTTTATATTCAGAACCACATTCATGTAAAGCTTAGAGAGGATCTAATGTTAAATACTATTGAAGTAATATGGTTACAGGTTCATATGCCTCACCTAAAGCCCATTCTGATGGGAAGCTGCTATAGACCAAGTGCTAACAGTCAGTATCTAGATAACGTGTGAAATGCTTGATAATGTATGTGATACCAATAGAGAGGTATATTTTCTGGAGGATTTAAATATTCACTGGCTTTCATTAGGCTTCCCACTCAAGACAGCTTCAAACTGTAACCAGTGCCTGCAACCTGGTTCAGGTTATCAATCAACATACCAGGTTAGTTACACAGCACAGGAATGAAATCATCAACATGTATTGATCACATATTGACTAATACTGCAGAAACTTGTTTTGAAGCAGTATCCAAATCCACAAGATGTAGTGATCACAACATAGTAGCCATATCTAGGTAAACCAAGAAGTTTTCTATGTTGGAAATGTAAAGATTATTTGGTGGTCTGTGGTGAGTAATGAGGAGCAACCAGACGCTGCTGGTCTGTGGTGTGTATAGAGGAGCAACCAGACGCTGCTGGTCTGGGGTGTGTACTGAGGAGCAACCAGACGCTGCTGGTCTGTGGTGTGTAATGAGGAGCAACCAGACGCTGCTGGTCTGTGGTGAGTAATGAGGAGCAACCAGACGCTGCTGGTCTGTGGTGAGTAATGAGGAGCAACCAGACGCTGCTGGTCTGTGGTGTGTAATGAGGAGCAACCAGACGCTGCTGGTCTGTGGTGTGTAATGAGGAGCAACCAGACGCTGCTGGTCTGTGGTGTGTAAAGAGGAGCAACCAGGCGCTGCTGGTCTGTGGTGTGTAAAGAGGAGCAACCAGACACTGTTGGTCCGTGGTGTGTAATGAGGAGCAACCAGACGCTGCTGGTCTGTGGTGTGTAATGAGGAGCAACCAGACGCTGCTGGTCTGTGGTGTGTAATGAGGAGCAACCAGATGCTGCACTTGACACATTTATGAAATTGCCTAACCCAGTTACTAATAAGCACGCACCCACTAAGAAAATGACTGTAAAAACTGTTAAATGCCCTTGAAAAAGTATATGGTTGAGAGGGATGAGGCAAAATAAATGACAAATAGGTCTGGCAGCCCAACTGAAATCATGTGACTAAACTGAATAAAAAGAAGAAACTAAACTGAATAAAAAATTACATTTTGGGGAAAAAGAAACTATCATTCATTGACAATTACATAAATATTTTTTTATATTTTTTTCAATGGCAAGATTAGCAAACTTAGGCATGACATGACAGCAACAAACGCTGACACTACACATCCAAGTATATCGGATATATACCATATTATGAAAGACAATCTAATTATGACAACCACTGAAATGTAGAATTCCGTAAAGTGAGTGTGGAAGAGGTTAAAAACATGATTGTTGTCTATCAACAATGACAAGCCACCAGGTCTGACAACTTGGATGGTAAAATACTGAGGATAATAGCAGACGATATTTCCACTCCTATTTGCCATATCTTCAATGTAAGCCTACTAGGCAGTATGAGCCCTCAGGCTTGGAGGCAAGCTAAAGTTTTCCCCTGCCTAACGATAGTAAAGCCCCCTTTACTGGCTCAAATAGCCCAACAATAATTGACAACAGACTTTCAGCACGCTTATAGAGAAGGACATTCAACAATCACAGCACTTACACAAATGACTGATGATTGGCTGAGAGGAATTGATGCTAAAATATTGTGGGGGCTGTTTTGTTGGACTTCAGTGCAGATTTTGACATTACTGATCATAGTCTGTTGCTGGAAAAACATATGTGTTGTGGCTTTATACCCCCTGCTATAATGTGGATGAAGAGTTACCTGTCTAACAGAACACAGAGGGTGTTGTGGCTTTACACACCCTGCTATATTGTGGATGAAGAGTTACCTGTCTAACAGAACACAGAGGGTGTTCTTTAATGGAAGCCTCTACAACAAAATTGAGGTAGAATCAGGAATTCCCCAGGGCAGCTGTCTAGGCCCCTCAGGGCAACTGTCTAGGCCCCTGATCGAGTTGAGGAGACTGTCATGGTCAAAACATATTGATACAACAGTAGCTAAGATGGGGAGAAGTCTGTCCATAATAAAGAGCTGCTCTGCCTTCTTAACAACACTGTCAACAAGGCAGGTCCTACAGGCTCTAGATTTGTCGCACAGGGACTACTGTTCAGCCGTGTGGTCAGGTAACACAGACGGACTCAGGAAAATTGCAATTGGCTCAGAAAGAGCAGCACGGCTGGCCCCTGGATGTACAACGAGATCTAACATTAATAATATGGATACCAATCTCTCCTGGTTCAAAGTGGAGGAGAGATTGACTTCATAACTATTTGTGAGAGGTATTGACATATTGAATGCACCAAGCTGTCTGTTAAACTACTAACACACAGCAGCCCATGACTACCCAATTTACCCACATTTAAGACTATCCCCACAAGACATGTCAGTGGAGCCAGAGGTTACTTTATCTTCCTTAAAGAGTCAAGACATGTCAAGTCTTCACAGTCCCCAGAAACAAATTATGAGAGGCGCACAGTACTACATAGAGCCACAACTCACATAATATTCACATAAAGTAACACATGATAGCAGTACATTTATATTAAAAAACTGATAAAAACACACGTTATGGAACAGCAGGGACTGTGAAGCAACACAAACATAGGCACAGACACATGCAAACAAACACACGATAACACATGGATTTGGTGTTGTAGATATGTGGTAGGGACCTTAGGGAACACACTTAATGCATCGACGACGTCGTCCCCTCAGTGATAAAACGTACATTTCCCAACCAGAAGCAATGGATTACAGGCAACATCTGCACCGAGCTAAAGGCCAGAGCTTCTGCTTTCAAGGAGCCTGACACTAATCCGGACGCTTATAAAAAGTCCCGCTACGCCCTCAGACGAACCATCAAACAGGGAAAACGTCAATACAGGACTGAGAATGAATCCTAATACACCGGCTCTGACACTCATCGTATGTGGCTTTGAGAGCCCCAGCTGTTCCAGACAACTGTGTGATCATGCTCTCCGTAGCCGATGTGAGCAAGACCTTTAAACAAGTCAATATTAACAAAGCCGTTGGGCCAGACGGATTACCAGGATGTGTACTCAAAGCATGCTGTCAAGTGTCTTCACTGACATTTTCAACCTCTCCCTGACTGAGTCTGTAATACCAACATGTTTCAAACCGACCACCATTGTCCCTGTGCACAAGATAGCGAAGGTAACCTGCTTAAATGATTACCGCCCTGTAGCTCTCACGTCTGTAGCCATGAAAGTGCTTTGAAAGGCTGGTCATGGTTCACACCAACACCCTTATGCCAGAAACCCTAGACCCAATCCAATTTGCATACCGTCCCAACAGATCCACATATGACGCAATCTCAGCTACACACCACACTGCCGTTTCCCACCTGGACAAAAGGAACACCTATGTGAGAGTGCTGTTGATTGACTACAGCTCAGCGTTCAACCACATAGTGTCCTCAAAGCTCATCACTAAGCGAAGGTGGTAAGAGTAGGCAACAACACGTGTGTCACGCTGATCCTCAGGTGCTTAGTCCCCTGCTGTACTCCAGTTCCCCATTAACATCAGGTGCTTAGTCCCCTCCTGTACTCCAGTTCCCCATTAACATCGAAGGGACTGAAGTTCCTTAACACCTTCTACCCCCAAGCCATAAGACTGCTGAACAGCTTCTACCCCCAAGCCATAAGATTGCTGAACAGCTTCTACCCCCAAGCATAAGACTGCTGAACAGCTTCTACCCCCAAGCCATAAGACTGCTGAACAGCTTCTACCCCCAAGCCGTAAGACTGCTGAACAGCTTCTACCCCAAGCCATAAGACTGCTGAACAGCTTCTACCCCCAAGCCATAAGACTGCTGAACAGCTTCTACCCCCAAGCCATAAGACTGCTGAACAGCTTCTACCCCCAAGCCATAAGACTGCTGAACAGCTTCTACCCCCAAGCCGTAAGACTGCTGAACAGCTTCTACCCCCAAGCCATCAGACTGCTGAACAGCTTCTACCCCCAAGCCATAAGACTGCTGAACAATTAATCAAATGCCCCCCCTGTCCTGTTAGCTACCTCTTCCATACATAACCCCTGTCCTGTTATCTACCTCTTCCATACATAACCCTGTCCTGTTAGCTACCTCTTCCATACATAACCCATGTCCTGTTATCTACCTCTTCCATACATAACCCATGTCCTGTTATCTACCTCTTCCATACATAACCCATGTCCTGTTATCTACCTCTTCCATACATAACCCCTGACCTGTTATCTACCTCTTCCATACATAACCCTGTCCTGTTATCTACCTCTTCCATACATAACCCCTGTCCTGTTATCTACCTCTTTTATACATAACCCTGTCCTGTTATCTACCTCTTCCATACATAACCCCTGTCCTGTTATATACCTCTTCCATACATAACCATGTCCTGTTATCTACCTCTTCCATACATAACCCCTGTCCTGCTATCTACCTCTTCCATACATAACCCCTGTCCTGTTATCTACCTCTTCCATACATAACCCCTGTCCTGTTATCTCCCTCTTCCATACATAACCCCTGTCCTGTGATCTACCTCTTCCATACATAACCCCTGTCCTGTTATCTACCTCTTCCATACATAACCCTGTCCTGTTATCTACCTCCATACATAACCCCTGTCCTGTTATCCACCTCTTCCATACATAACCCCTGTCCTGTTATCTACCTCCATACATAACCCCTGTCCTGTTATCTACCTCTTTAATACATAACCCCTGTCCTGTTATCTACCTCTTCCATACATAACCCCTGTCCTGTTATCTACCTCTTCCATACATAACCCTGTCCTGTTATCTACCTCCATACATAACCCCTGTCCTGTTATCTACCTCTTTAATACATAACCCCTGTCCTGTTATCTACCTCTTCCATACATAACCCCTGTCCTGTTATCTACTTCTTTTATACATAACCCTGTCCTGTTATCTACGTCTTCCATACATAACCCCTGTCCTGTTATCTACCTCTACCATACATAACCATGTCCTGTTATCTACCTCTTCCATACATAACCCCTGTCATGTTATCTACCTCTTCCATACATAACCCCTGTCCTGTTATCTACCTCTTCCATACATAACCCCTGTCCTGTTATCTACCTCTTCCATACATAACCCCTGTCCTGTTATCTACCTCTTCCATACATAACCCTGTCCTGTTATCTACCTCTTTAATACATAACCCCTGTCCTGTTATCTACCTCTTCCATTAACTATTTCATAGATAACCTCTGTTCTGTTGGCTAACTATTTCATACATAACCCTGTCCAGTTAGCTTTTTCATACATAACCCCTGTCTAGTTAGCTCTTTCATCCATAACCCCTGTCTAGTTAGCTCCTTCATGCATAACCCCTGTCTAGTTAGCTCCTTCATGCATAACCCCTGTCTAGTTAGCTTTTTCATCCATAACCCCTGTCTAGTTAGCTCCTTCATGCATAACCCCTGTCTAGTTAGCTCCTTCATCCATAACCCCTGTCTAGTTAGCTCCTTCATGCATAACCCCTGTCTAGTTAGCTCCTTCATCCATAACCCCTGTCTAGTTAGCTCCTTCATCCATAACCCCTGTCTAGTTAGCTCTTTCATGCATAACCCTGTCTAGTTAGCTCCTTCATCCATAACCCCTGTCTAGTTAGCTCCTTGATGCATAACCCCTGTCTAGTTAGCTCCTTCATGCATAACCCTGTCTAGTTAGCTCCTTCATGCATAACCCTGTCTAGTTAGCTCCTTCATGCATAACCCCTGTCTAGTTAGCTCCTTCATGCATAACCCCTGTCTAGTTAGCTCCTTCATGCATAACCCTGTCTAGTTATCTCCTTCATGCATAACCCTGTCTAGTTAGCTCCTTCATGTATAACCCCTGTCTAGTTAGCTCCTTCATTCATAACCCCTGTCTAGTTAGCTCCTTAATGCATAACCCTGTCTAGTTAGTTCCTTCATGCATAACCCTGTCTAGTTAGCTCCTGGATGCATAACCCCTGTCTAGTTAGCTCCTTCATGCATAACCCTGTCTAGTTAGCTCCTTCATGCATAACCCTGTCTAGTTAGCTCCTTCGTGCATAACCCTGTCTAGTTAGCTCCTTGATGCATAACCCCTGTCTAGTTAGCTCCTTCATGCATAACCCTGTCTAGTTAGCTCCTTCATGCATAACCCTGTCTAGTTAGCTCCTTGATGCATAACCCCTGTCTAGTTAGCTCCTTCATGCATAACCCCTGTCTAGTTAGCTCCTTCATGCATAACCCCTGTCTAGTTAGCTCCTTCATGCATAACCCGTCCTGTTTGCACAACTAGAAAATAGAGAAGAATCCATTATAGCCTGGTATACCCTGTCACTCAACACATCCACAACACAGAGTACCTCTTCAGTTGGACAACATAGCCTGGTATTCCCTGTCTCACCACACATCCACACCACAGAGTATCTCTTCAGTTGG